>NC_082400.1:1595000-1690000 GCF_031168955.1 Gadus macrocephalus
GCTGGATCAGATCACTGATGTAAGGCGGAGCCTGGCCATGCAAAGCTCTGAACGTTAAAACCAACATTTTAAAATTGATCCTGGACGAAACTGGCAGCCAATGAAGAGCTTTAAGAATAAGGGTTATATGAGTCCTCCTATTGGTGCGAGTCAGAACTCTCGCTGCAGAGTTTTGCACTAACTGCAGGACTGACGGCTCCTTTTTGTTTAGACAAGAAAACAAACTATTACAATAGTCTAAACGCGAAGACACAAATGCATGAGTGATCAGCTCCAAGTCATTTTGTGACACCATTTTCCTGAGTTTCGAAATGTTCCTCAGTTGAAAAAAGCAATTTTTGGTCAGCTGTTTACAGTGCTGACATGTGACATGTCTTTGTCAAACACAACACCCAGGTTTCTTAGGCTCAGTTTGACAGACTGGCCCAAGTCACCCAGGTACTGGTTAATCCCTGGAATGGAATCATCATGGGCAATAACCAGTGTTTCTGTTTTGTCCACATTAAGCTGCAGGGTGTTATCACTCAGCCAATGTTTTATCTCCACCAAGCACTGAACTAAGGAACTTAGCCTCTGGAGCTCAGTTGCCTTGAAGGAACAGTAAAGCTGGATATCATCAGCAAACATGTGGTAAGAAACGTCAGGAAATCCCTGGATGATTTTTCCCAAGGGGATCAAATACAGCAAAAATAATACAGGACCCAAAACGGAGCCTTGGGGGACTCCACACAACAGATCTGCTGACTCAGACCTTATTTGGTTAACAGTGACACTAAAGCTACGCCCAGAGAGGTATGACGAGAACCAGTGTAAAACTGACCCTGACAGTCCTACTTCATCCCTCAGTCTTCTCAGCAGGATCTGGTGGTCAACTGTGTCAAAGGCTGAGGACAGATCTAAGAGAACTAGAACAGTGTACTTTCCCGAATCAGCAGACATCATAATGTCACTGGACACTTTCAGTAAGGCCGTCTCCGTAGAGTGAAGTTTACGGAAACCAGACTGAAAGGTCTCATGGATGTTACCCTGATCCAGGAATAATGACAGCTGTTCAGAGACCACCTTCTCTAGGATCTTGGACAAGAGTGGCAGCTTTGAAATAGGCCTGAAGTTACTGAGGACAGTCGGGTCTAAGCCTGTTTTTTTAAGTAAAGGCTCCACTATGGCATGCTTAAATGTACTGGGAAACACACCTGTAGACAGAGAGAGGTTTACCATTTTGGTGACCCAGGGGCCAATTACATCAAACACTTTCACAAAGAGCCTACATGGAAGGACGTCAGATGAGCAAGAGGAGGGTTTCATCTTGGTCACCAGTGCAGAGATATCAGCAAGAGTCACAGACTTAAACGAAGACCACAAGCTGGAGACAGGCTCAATGACAGCAGGGGTTCCACACAAAAGGGGAGGGATTTTCTCCTTGATCATCTTAATTTTGTCAGTGAAAAATCTCAACAATGCACTGCTGTCAGCTTCACAAAAAACAGGGGTAACTGGCGCAGCAGAACATACAAGAGAATTGATAGTGTCAAATAACACTTTGGGGTTTTTCTTATTTACTGTTACCAGTTGGCGAATGTAGTCCGATCTGGCATTTTCCACCATCTCATTGTATGAGGACACAAGATCCCTGAGATAAAGTCTGTGCACCTCAAGGTTAGTGGCTTTCCACAGACGCTCAGTCTTTCGACATAGTCTCTTTAGACTCAAGGTATCTTCATTTGTCCAAGGGCACACTTTTTTCTGTATTGACAAATTTGATTTAACAGGTGCCACCTGGTCCAGAATTTTAACACACTGCTTGGTAAAACAGTGCATAAAATTGTCCACATCGAGGCAATCCATGAGTAAAAGAGGGTCAAACATAGCAGAAAAACTGTCTGCAGTATTAGCAGAGATAACACGCCTCTGAGACCTAACTTCTAAGGGCTTAGGCTCAGGGCTGAAGTGCAGATCAAACAAAACAAAACAATGATCACTCAGATGGACGTCCTGTACAGACACATTTAAAATGTCCAGGCCAAGAGTAAAAACTAAATCTAAAATGTGGCCTTTCTGGTGTGTAGGCTCAGAAACATGTTGCTCAAAATTAAAAGCTTCAGTCAATGTTAAGAGTTCCTTTGCGGAGCAAGATGAGCTGTCATCAACATGAAGGTTAAAGTCTCCAAGGATTAGAACAGATTCCAACTTTATTATGGAGGATAAAAAGTCACTAAAATCCTTCAAGAACACAGCAGCAGGGCCAGGAGGACGGTAGATTGACACACAGTAGAATGGATTTGAAGAACCCACCCTGACCATCTGAGACTCAAATGAAGTGAATTCTTGGGTCTGAGTCACTTTGCATGTGCAACTGTCCCTGTATACAACAGCCAGACCCCCCCCACGACGACAGGGGCGGGGCTTCCCGACGGCAGAGCAACCAGCTGGACAGAGTTCATTTAGATGAATAAACTCTTCCTCTCTCTGCCATGTCTCCGAAAGACACATTAAATCCAGCTTTTCTCTTGTGAAAAGATCGTTCAGAGAGAAGGATTTATTTGCAATAGACCGGGCATTTAACAGGCCGATATGCAACGTTGATGACGTCACGGAGGCAGTGTCCGTGGAGCGCAGCGGGATTGGTCGCAGGCATCGGTCACGTGGGCTCCAGCTGGACCGTGCCGGAACCGGTGTAAATACGGAAGAGCGTGGAGGCGATGAAAGCCGCTGACCACTACTCCAGCGCTGTGTAGGCTCCAAGGCTGTCATAGTGGTCCAAGCAGATGGCAGCGTGAATGTGCTGTCACACACATTGAGGAGAGGGATCCGGCACAGACACCTTACGCGTTCTCCGTGGCCGAAGATGGCAGAGCCCAGGCGTGCTGCAGCGCGTCTTCGCTTGACCTGGACTCCGGAACGCGAGCCTCTTTTCCTCGATTTCCTGCGGACTTTGCCCGGCGCCCGACAAAGCAGCAGGTACTCAGGTGAGTCGGGGTCGATGATGAAAGGAGGAGGGAACGCTTGTTTGTACCTGCCCCGTGTATCAAACAGGCCCTCCATCGACTCTTTGATACGAACCAGAGAGTCCCGATCATAGATCCGTAAAGCTGAGACACATCCATTTGAAATACGGGCTGATATGATCACATATGTTGTACAGATGACCATTAAAAAGCTATGCAGCAGGAGACGAGCCGTGGCACTGCCAGTCACAGGCGCCATCTTCATTGAATCCAGTACATACTGATATAACTGGTGGCACATTTTTATCCACTCTGATTGTATGTTCTCCAGGAAGGCATCCGAGACCCTGAAACAGGTCACTGTACTCTTCCATCAGTTCATCATAGACTGTTTCTCCTTCACTTTCCACCACAAGCACTCTCTTAACTAGGTTCAGTCTCTCACAAGCAGCTAAACCTAATATGGCCTGCACGTCTCTGTGCACCACGACGAATGCGAGTGTGTGTTCTCTGTCCTTGTGCGTCACCTTCAGCTAGCATCTTCCTTTCACAGGTATCGCTGCTCCTGAATATCCACGTACTTTCACATCGATCACATGTCCTTCCCTGTGCGTCTCTGCGCACCGGTGCATTTACGTCGGGAGCCGTGCCCTTCTTCTTGACTGCTCTGTTTGCATCTCTTCTTGCAGCATCCACGTTGCAGCTTTCACTAAACAGCTCTTTTGCTTGTGTTCTCACCGTTTCTGCTGCTCGACACATTCCTAGTGCTTTTCCTAGGTCCAAATCTTGTTCCCTTAACAGCCTCTCTCTCAGACTATTATCTGGAATCCCGCACACAAGTCTGTCCTTTATCAACGAGTCAGTCAGCTCTCCGAATTCACACGTCTTGCTTCGGTTCCTCATATTCGTTACATATTGATCAACAGTTTCCCCCGTTTTCTGCACACACGTGAAAAACCTGTGTCTCTCGAATGTCACGTTTTTTTTAGGGATGCAGTAACCCTCAAACTTCTCAAGTATTTTATCCAATTCCATTTTGTCCGCGTCGTCTTGGAACTGAAAGTTATTATACACCTCCAGCGCTTCTTCACCCACAACATGCAAGAAAACTGACGCCTTCATCTTAGCGCTCTTCTCATCTGCCCCGATCGCCGTCAGGTACAACATAAAGCGTCGTTTAAATCTCCTCCAATTCTCAGCCACATTACCCGTCAACTGAAGGTTGGGGGGTGGTTGTAATGTTTGCGTCGGTATGTCCTCTTTCTCTCCCGGAAAGTAAATAGGCTACCGATGTCCCCTCCATGGGTTATTAGCGTAGCTCTTAGCTGCTCACCGCGCCGAAGCCTTTCCAACTTTCTCCCATTTCCAAAAAAAAAATTGAATAATCCTTACTCTCCAAGTCCATCTTCTGACACCATGTAATGTTTAGTTGGGTTCCTTAATAAACACACCGTAAGTAGCTTGAAGAGAAGGGCTTTATATTCATGACGCATACATGAGGTAACATTAACTCGCCTTCTCGCATTCTTAACTCCCCACTGACATGAACATGCAGCGCGCCAGTCCCACTGCGCATGCTCTGCGTGACGGTCTAATAACTGATGTTGATATCATTACAACCATTGTATTTGATACAATAAAAATACATTGCAAAACTGCACTCTATGGCATAGGGTAGGGTATGACATGTTTCATTACAAGTTTATATCCCATTTAGATAACATAGTATTTTTAAATAAATCATTTAGGGCACTACCGTGGCCTACTAGATGCACTACAGACCCCTACCTAGAAGGAACAGGCAAGCAAACATGCTTTAGTATTTCAAATTCGACTGGCCCTACTCTCCTGCATGGACGAGTTCTCTGCAATTTGAGTTTTGAACCCCATTGCAGAGAAAGATGTTGATTGTGACACACGGATAATATAATGAAACCTACAGAAAATATTGCTCAGAAGCTGATATGGGTACATTTTTGCTAGAACGCAAAATCTGTCGGCTTATTATTTTGATCTCCGGTGCGTTACCGAATAATAATAATAATAATAATAATAACGTTTGTTGAGGGGGGGGGACACGCTCGACAACGAGAGTTGGTTTTTATTGAACGCTCGACAACGAGAGTTGGTTTTTATTGAACGAGTCTTCAACACGGAACAGCTGCCCGATACGATGGTCACGTCACTCTCGGTGACGGTCTCGACAACAATGAACACACGAACAATGAACATGTTAATAGAACAACACACAACCACATAACATCCCGAACCCATTAACCCACTTTGACTCCCTCAAGAACATGAACCACGACAAGGAGGAGAAAGGGATCTTTGCCGGGCAGCGCTTATGCACCTCCGCCTCCGGCGGTGGTCCCTCAGCGGGGCTCAAGCGGGAGACATTCGCCGCCAACAATCCCTTTCTCCTCCATGTCGTGGTTCATGTTCTTGAGGGAGTCAAAGCCAAAGTTCCTTCCCCCCAATTCATTCTCAACCTTGGCTGAGATAACCCCCAATACGAGTCTCGTGTCTCGAGTCACTTGCGTTACAGTCCTGGAGCTCTATATCTAAATAATATCATATACATAGATATCTATATCATATAACATATTGTGTGCGCCTCCAGACGATATTATGAATCACAAACGACTTTGTCGGGTTCTGCGACGTCTCTGGTTCTTCCACTTTCACATCAACCTGAAGTCGACTGAACCGCGCGCTGCCCGCTGCCGGCTGCCCGCTGCCGGGCGATGGTGCCTCGCGGCAACCGGCGGCATGTCGCAGTTCATGTAGGCCTACTTCAGCGAGTCAAATCAAAGTTCCTTTCCCCCAATTCCTTCTCAACCATGGCTCAGATAACCCCCACGACAGTCTCGTTGTGGAAATACAAGACACGTCAAAGAACCGACAAGAAACACTTGCGTTACAGTGTGTGTATTCACATTGATGTGGACGTTGAAGAACCAGGAACGTCGGAGAACCAAACGCGGTCGTTTGAGATTCATAATATCGGCTCACACAGCTTTTATATGTGATAATATATATTATATGATATAGATATCTGTGTAGGCTATATGATAATATTTAGATATAGAGCTCCAGGACTCCCGTGTGTTCTAGAATATTTACAGAACACGGCTAAAGGCTGTGTGCGGCTCGCCATTGCGATACATCCACTGTAAACAGAGCGCATGGTGGCTGCAAGCTGCTCAGGGCCACACCCCCACCCTCCTCCTTGACACGCCCACCGAAACAGCGCATTTGGGGGAAGCTCAATGTGCGACTGGATCGGAGTGGCTGTAACTCTGCACCACGGCTGAATTTAGGGAACGTCTTTGAATACTGTGTTAGTTGCCCACTAATACCTATATTAAAGAACACATAAAATAGCATGTCATGGGACCTTTAAATCATTTCTCTTTTTTTTTTTATTATTTACTATTAGTTACTGTTCTTATTGTGTTCTTGTTAGTGTGATGTTTGAATAAACTTGCCTGTTGCAATGTTGGTATAATGTTTGTATAATTACTGTTATACAACTGTTACTGTTTCAATGTGACCCAGACCATATTTCTCATTTAACAAACATGTGTAGTTTATAATGTGTTGCAGGGCAGAGCAATTATATTCAATGGCTTAAAACAAACCCATCTGTAAAGATCAGTGAATGCATAGAAATCAATGACAAGTGGTGTAGATGGTTTTCCCTCTGTGCAAAGTCATTAGCCCAAGTCCTACAAAGCAAAGACTACTCCCCCATCCATCAGCCACGCCTTCCCACGTCCGTTGACTGACGGTGCAGTGGGCATGTAGGGTTACACAGCAGTTGTGGGTCACCACAATAGCAACCATGACGGTCAAGTGACTGGATGCAGCCCCGTTGAAAAAAATAGAATACCACCCTACACACTCGAAAAATCAGAGAAACACTCCCATTCAGAATGCATTGGTTTACATTTCGTTCTTTGGAGCACGGTTATTTTTATTTATTTATTTATTTTCAGCTCTCTTTTCGTTACAATTTTTGAGGAGGTGCTTCAAAGATGCAAATGTTTCTGCAATAATTCAAAATCCAATGGAAAAACCTGTTGGCTTTTTGTCGAGGGAATCCAGGGCGACGCTGGGGGGCATACAAGTCTTTTGGCCATTCGTAGTGTTGATCAGCAGAGAAATAATTTGTCTGCAAAGACGGTGACGTCGCTTAGCAACAGAAGACGCTGGGGTAGACAAGTCACCGGACTACTACCCATGCAAGTGAACGGAGCGTTTCTGATTATGGCATAGATTTCTCCTCAGATTAGGCCAATAAACCAATGATAAAATAAAAATAAAAACGCTTGATCAAAGGCCCGGCCCGAGTATAGCGGTGGGAAATATCGGCCCGACCCGGGCTCGGGCTCGGCAGAGAATCTAAACACTGACTGGAACAACTAGCCTATATCAGGAGTTAATGCACGCCCTGCAGCCAATCAGAAAACGAGTATTCCCCCAGACCGTGGTCTAAACAATATTATTCACGAGTTATAATCAACCCCTACAAATCAATATTAATGACAACCCATTAAATACGGTATGATTTCTAGATGTCATGGCAACGTCCGCTCGCGACACTGGACTTGCGAGGCATCGACGCAGACTTTCATTCACATAGCCAAAAACAAGAGAATAGATGGCTAGATAAAATAAAAATCAAGACATACAATTCTAAAAAGAACAGATGAAGCAGCAACCCTTTTTTCCTTCGCGGTTTGCCTACAGAGCAGCGCACCTGCATTTAATATATCCGTGTATTGTCACAATTTCTCAGAATCAAAGGTGAAAGTAGAAACGGGTGGCCAAAAGCTGTCATATTGTTAGTTATCACAGACAATTTTAAGTAGAAACGGGTGGCCAAAAGCTGTCATTTGTTAGTTATCACAGACAATTTTCAACAATGAATTATCTGTACGGAGCTCCTTAAGGGACATTAGGGAGAACGCTCCCGGACAGAACCTTAGTTCGGAAGTCGTGCTTAGTGACACGACAAATACTTCCAATTGAAATACAAAATTTAGAAAATACGTGTCCGTGATCATGTTTCAATAGATTAAATAACGTGACAGTGTCACGTATTTTCGTGAGACCAGGTTCGAGCGTGTGCATGGGTTGAATTGCGTGTGTCTCACGCCGAATGCATGAGACTTGAGAGCCCTGTACTTATGTGACACAAACCAGCACCGCAAACGTTCTCTCCCGCTTGAGATGACGTCTTTCTTTATAGGTTCATGGGTCTGATGCGCCGATTTCCCATGCTGATATTTCCGGAGATTCTCGGGCATCTTTGACAATTTGGCTATAGATTGTCTCATTACACGCTAAATAATATAATTATAGCCTAATTATATATATAGCATTTGTGGTTTTGGCATAAACATAACTAGTGTGCACTGTACCATCTGCGCACACCCTTTCTGAAGCCTCTCTCTCGCTCTCCCTCTCTGTCCCTCCCTCTCTCTCTTTCTCTCTCTCTCGTAGCGTTTTGTGGAGCCCGTTAATTTTCTTAGAACACTCCCATTCAGAATGCATTGGTTTACATTTCGTTCTGTGTAGCACGAAAAAAGTCGGACTATCGTGCTCTGGAACACGATTCAATAGATTAACGCTCGTGCGCATGAGCACGAAATCGCGTGATACCGGGTTGAGTATTTAAGAAGATGTACCATGACACTAGAGGAAAACTGTTCCTGCAGAGGTTGTTACCAGGTAAGTAATTACATAGTGGTAAATCGAATAAACCCTTTCTAAATGGGTGTAGCTATGAATAATAACTAAGAAAAAGTATTTTATTGGAAAGTACTATGCTAATTTCTAGATAGTACATCAATAAACTTGGGCTGTTACCAACGTAAACCTTGGATAATAGGTGTTTCTAAGAATTGGTTGCCTAATTTCCTAGGAAGTACACAATATCTGAGTTATTACCAACCTAAAACAACCTTGAATGATTTCTGGACACGATATGAACCGGTAAAAGACAAGTTTTCAGCATTTGAAGTGGAGAGACTTAATGACAATGCTATTAAAACAGTAATTGTCAGGATGTTCAATGAAACGGTAAATGCTGATGATATTTGTTTATGGCTGGGTAGATATTGCACTGTGAGGGCCCAGGCTACCAAGGTGAAAGATGAAGATGGCATCTGGAACTGCGCATGGAGGGTCCCCATTCAACAATGGCGGGACCCACATGGGTTCCAGGGCCTGAAACATCTCCCATCCATGATAGCTCTTGGAGAGAACAGAGGCTCCATACACTACCAGGGGCAGCCCAAGCTCTGCCGCAAGTGTTGCGAGCAAGGGCACCTGGCAGAAACATGTGAAAAGGTTGTTTGTGGAAAATGTAGAGAAATTGGACACTCTTTTGAAGAGTGCGCCAATGGCAGAAAGTGCAACCTCTGTGGAGACTTAAACCACCTCTTAGAGATTGTCCGAAATCCTTTGCCAACAAGCTAAAACATGTGGCAAACAAAGTGGCGGTTGACAGTGGACAAACAATTGTACAAATTGAAAAAAATCTAAATCTCCCGCCAAGCGCTGTGATTGGGAGAGAGGTTGGGGGCAAGGCAGGAGATGAGGAGGGGCCTGGGGCTGCCCCACCAAATGGTGAGGCGGAAGAGGGTGGTGCAGCCCGGGCAGCAGGCGGAGCTGGGCAAAACTCCACTTCGGACTCTGATGAAACTGGGAGTCTCGTAACAGTCAGCCTGGATGAGGAGTCTGAAGTGGAGTCCAGTGAAGCCTCCCTCCCAGGAGCCCAGCCTGGTAAGAGCAGTGTCGGAGTTGTCCTCTGAAAATAACGGAGCCTCAGAGAAAAGGGGAAGAGCTGGCTCCTCAAACAGTTCATCTGTGGAGGAGTCCAGAGTCTTCCCCAACAACTCCCCCAACACTCTCTTTTTTACATATGGCACTACAGTCAACCCCAAAGGACTCTAAACCAAAGGACTTTAAACCAAGCTCGAGTCTGGGAGGGGAATGAATGGGAATGAATAACCCCAGACCGTTTTTAGTCTTTTAATGCATAGCTGTCTTTTAAATACCATACTCATGATCCTCACCTTTTCTACACTCAATTTGAGAAGTGTGAAATCAAGAGTTAGAGCTCAAAATATTTTATCCTTTCTAAATAATTTTAAGTCAGATGTGTTTTTATGGCCACACAATCTCTGTGGAGCGGTTCAAATGAAAACAGAAATGACGGTGTGGCCATTTTAATCAAGAACCCCTCAATTCTGGTGAAGGGCAGCACTGTGGTGAGAGGCGGAAGGGCACTTTTAGCACACTTGACTTTTATGGGAAGGGATTTTAATCTCATTTATGGTTTTAACAACAAAAATGACAGACATGACCTTTTAGAAAACTTGCAGCCCCAAATGCTAGGCCGAGCGCCATTAGTTTTAGGAGGAAATTTTAATTGTATTTTAAATAGAAGTGATAGGAGAGGGGCAGGGGATGATTTTAAAGTGGACAGCGGTTTTATCGCAGGGTTTATGCAGGGATTTTAAACTAAAAGACTGTTTTAAAACCTTGCATCCAAGAGAGGAGGGCTTCAGCTGGTTCAGTAGTGCCGGTTTCAGAGCCTCTCGCATAGACTATATTTTTACCAGAGACTGCCTGCCAACCGATGCTAGATTAACCCCTGTCTTCCTCTCAGATCACGCTATGCTATCCTGCACCCTTTCACTCTCTTCAGGTGTGACTAAAGGTAGTGCTCTGTGGAAACTGAATTGCTCCCTGCTAGAAGATAAGGATTTAGCCAGCCAGTACAAGGAGCAATTCAGTCAAAGGCTTTTACGAAACACGTGCACTTGGGTGGGAAATGGTGAAGGGAAAGACACAGACTTTTTTTAAAAAGCTAGGGAAAAACAAAAAAAACAAGGAAAATAGATGCAGAGTTGGGCTGCAGAAAAGACTACAACGGTATTTTAAATTAACGCAACAAGGTTTTGATTTTAACCAAGAAATTTGATTAGTTAAAAACCAAATGTTGATTTTATCAGAAATCACATGCAAAGGAATTATAGTTAGAAGCAAAGAACACATGGAAGAAGGAGAAAAATGCACCAGATACTTTTTAAAGAAAATCATTAACAGTGGGGAGGGTATTTTTAAACTTAAAAAAACTAATGGGGAACAAACCAATATTGACAAAGAAATAATGGAGGAAGTAGAAGGTTTTTATAGAGATCTGTACAGCGAAAAACAAATAGAAAATGAAGCAAAAAACAACATAGATATAAAGATAGGTGAAAGTGCATTTTTAACCCGTGATTTTGACCTTTTAGAACTTCACAAATGTTTGTCGAGTTTTTAAGGGGGAAAGTCGCTGGGAGAAGACGGGCTTCCACTTGAATTTTATCTGACCATCTGTGACATTTTAGCACCTGACCTACTGATGGTTTTTACTGACTTCCAAAGACTAGACCGACTACCAGACAGCTTTAGATCAGGGATAGTAAAACTACTGTACAAAAAAGACGACAAGACTGACCTGAAGAACTGGCGACCAATAACCCTTTTAAACGTTGATTGTAAACTTTTTAGCAAACTTTTAGCAAACAGAATGTCCGTGGTTTTAGGGGATGTAATCCACCCGGATCAAACCTGTGGCATGTCGGGGAGGAAGATCACCGACAGCCTCGTACTGATTAGAGACACCATCTGTTATGCGAGAGACAGAAACGTCAGACTAGTAGTCCTAAATTTAGATTTTGAGAAAGCATTTGATCGGGTCTCGCACCAGTACCTATTCCAGGTACTGCAAAAAAAGAGCTTCCCAGAGAGGTCCTAGAGTGGGTGGGATTGCTGTATAGGGACATCATCAGCAAATTTCTTGTTAACGGGCAACTCACAAAAGCAGTAGATTTGCACTGCGGGGTCCTTCAGGGTTGTCCGTTATCTGCCCTCCTCTATGTGGCATGCATAGAACCACTGGCACAGGCAGGGGCGGACTGGGGGAAAAAAGTGGCCCGGGAGTTTCTGTCAGACCGGCCCACTCAATACACGGCGCGCGGCCCACTAAGTACACGCCGCGTTGCCCACTCAATGGATCGCGCGTATCGAACAGTCAGTGGCCTTCTGGGAAAAATACCCATACACTTAACATTATTTTGGATGATTACAAAGAAATTACATCATATATGTATGTTTGTTTTTTAATAACATTTGGATCCACCAATTTGCCTGGATGGACACATGGAATAAAATTATTATTGGCTATTGTAACACTCCAAGGTAGGTATAGTTTGCTAGATGAATATGCTTAACTCTTGGCTAGTATCAGATGGTTATACAAGTATAACTACAAAGCCTTAAGGAATGAATGTCAGCAGAGAAAGACCACACAATAAAGAAACTGGAATCAGAGGGTAGAATTAGCATGAACAATATATTAGAAATGAACAGAACAGAACGTACGATGGGGTGTGAACATCAGTGGTATCAGTAGTGTTGCATGCTGGGTGTGTGATTGTTTGTGTGTGTAGGGGTGCTGAAGGTGCATAACAAAACAGTAAGTTACATAACGACGTTCCCGAAATTCAGCCGTGGTGCAGAGTTATAGCCACTCCGAGCCAGTCGCACATTGAGCTTCCCCCAAATGCGCTGTTTTGGTGGCTGTAGCTATAATGCAAATGAGGAGGAGCGAGGCGGGTCAAGGAGGAGGGTGGGGGTGTGGCCCTGAGCAGCTTGCAGCCACGGTACCATTCGCTCTGTTTACAGTGGATGTATCGCAATGGCGAGGCTCACACAGCCTTTAGCCGTGTTCTGTAAATATTCTAGAACACACGGGAGTCCTGGAGCTCTATATCAAAATATTATCATATAGCCTACATAGATATCTATATCATATAATATTATAACGGCCAAAAGATGTGTGAGCCGATATTATGAATCTCAAACGACCGCGTTGGGTTCTCCGACGTTCCTGGTTCTTCAACGTCCTCATCAATGTGAAGTAGACTGAACCACGACAAGGAGGAGAAAGGGATCGTTGCCGGGCAGCGCTTAGGCACCTCCGCCTCCGGCGGTGGTCCCTCAGCGGGTCTCAAGCTGGAGACATTCGCCGCAAACAATCCCTTTCTCCTCATGGGTTGAGCGCATGCGTAGAACTGGGTGCCGCGTTGCGTGTATGTATGCAAATCCAAATTCTCTACCTCAATCCGCACAGCTGAGAACACTTCGGCTGTGTAAGAACCAATTTAGAGGTGTTTATTAATAAGGTGGAGATCTTTTCTTACTTTGGACTTCCGAAGTCTGTAAAACACATATTAGAAGACACTTAAAAAAAAATCGAAAAATAGTCACCATGAGTGTGAAGACCGATTGCGAGTAGCAGTATAAAAGTCAGTCAGTGCGATTGTGATTAGATAGCTCTTGGAGAAAATTACGCTTGTGCCGCTGTGATAACCATTGTAGGGCTGATGCGATGATGGGCGTGGGCCGGTACATAATAGTATTTTGGGCCATCGGCCCACCCGATGGCCAGTCCGCCCCTGGGCACAGGTCTTGAGAAGGGACCAATGGATTAAAGGGGTGGCCATACCGGGCAGTGGGGGACTTTTTAGCAAATGTGTTTTATTTATGGACGACGTCAACATTTTATGCACGGACCTTTTATCAGTACACAGAACACTGGACTAGGGATGGGCGATATGGCCTAAAATCCATATTGCGATATACATTGCAACCTATTGCGACATCATGTTGTAGCTGCAGAGACTTTAACAAAGAAAAAAATCTTCTGTGTAATGACGAATACTTCTCTCAATTAAATTAAAACTGGTGTCTTGTTAATAAAGAAACGGATACTGTGAATTAGGGAAATACGTATTAGGCATGGCTATTTTAAATAAAGAAAAATCTTCCAAGTGTGTGCACAGATACTTGATATTAAAACATAAAAGTGCAAAGTGAACGCATACAATTTTAAAATGAACATGAAATGAGGGCAATCACCAGCTCCTCCGTTTTGCTTTCAGCCATATTTGCTTAGATGACGATGATGCGTTGAAGCCAGTTGCAGCTCATGGCTCTTTAAATTTCGCGGGTCGCGGATGATGCGTTGAAGCCGGTTGCAGCTCGTGGCTCTTTAAATTTTGCAGGTCGCGGACGATGCGTTGCAGCCGGTTGCAGCTCGTGGCTCTTTAAATTACGCGGGTCGCGGATGATGCGATGCAGCTGGTTGCAGCTCGTGGCTCTTTTTAAATTTTGCAGGTCGCGGACGATGTGTTGCAGACGCACGATTCTGGATTGGGTCCTATCTGAAAAAATTCCCGTTTTATATATCAGATCATAGAACACCAGTATCATTTAACTTGTCACAATTTTACTTTTTTTAAAAACTTTTTAACCTTGACAACGAGGATTTGAATGTTTTAACTAACCATCGTTTTCTAATCACGGAAGTGCAGGAGCGGGAACCAGTGAGTCCAGTGCGTGGGCTAGCATACGGCGAGCCCACAACAGTCTGGCACAATGTGAACCATCCTGCCCTCTCCAACAGACTCCGGGACCTGTCATGGATGGCAGCTCACGAGATCCTCCCAGTCAGGGCCATCATGCACTCCCGGGGGATGGCTGCATCCCCAACCTCGACCAGGCTGTGGCGCGCCTGAGTTGGTGAGGTACCTATTCTGGGAGTGCAGCGCTGCTGGAGACCAGTGGGCAACGGCCGGCTCCCTGCAATAGGCTACTTGCACAAGCACTTCCTGATTCGCCGTAATACAGCTCATCAGCTTCCGGTTCCAAGATGGCAACGTTATACACCCGGTGTTTACAGGAGCTGCCGACATTAAATATCACAGATGTGCATCGTTTATGTCGGGAAAAAAACTCCGACAAGCAAATTGGAGAAGGGGTTTAGGCTGTATGGTTCGAACTACATTCACAGCTACGAAGGTAAGAAAACGACGTCTAACAGACGCTAGCTACTGTCAAAGTCTAATCTGTCAGTTAACTGTCACTGTCGAACGTGTATTACGACGCAGGTACAGCAAACGCCAACAAGATTTCTTAACGAGTGTTTTATATCAGCCTTGATGTTTGCCTGTTGTGTTGAGTAATAATAGTTTAAGTACAGCCACGGTTTTGTGTATATAAAAGTAACATTACTTAGCTACCTAACGTTTCTTTCCATGTAGTAACATGTTATAGATGTGATGATGCGAGTAACCCAGTACAATTGAAGCTTAATGAATTTGTATGTGTTTCATTCAGTGCCCAATAAAGACAAGCTGACAGTGCAGGTCAGCGTGAGAGCCTTGTGCTACAGGTCGATGGGGAAGAGCGAGGCACCACCGTTTGAGTCTAGGCAGGAAGCTGTGTTCATCCCTGTTCAGTGGTGTTTGTTCGGTTAAGCAGTAGCTAAGTGTAGTCCTCAAGGGCCACCAACTTGAATGTTTTTCATGTCTCCCTGTTTTTCACACACAATTTAATATAGTCAAGGTAATGAGTAATATAGTCAAGGCTACAACTTTTCAATAAACAAGATATTTATTGTCGTTTGCACAGCAGAAGTACATGTACATTGGAATAATTGTGATTCTTGGAGTCCGCTTTAAAAAAAAAACACATCTTTATTTTAAGAGGAAGAGAATATAACAGTAAGCATTCAGGGTGGTAGGCTTTTTCTAGCACAGTTGAAGTACTTACCTTCATAAGAAACAAGTTGTTTTTTACACCCATGATGCTGAGGTTATATTTCTAATGATTTACCTTTTTCTCTTAGATCAAGCTTTGTGATTCATCAGCCAAGGGATGAAAAAAGAAAGAGTTAATCTATGGGCTGGAGCAGCTGTCTCTGAGAGGAAAAGAAAAAAAGTATAGCTCAAAAACAACAAATACAAATGCAATGGCATTATGTATAATTACATCTGTAACTACTTATAAAGTACTGTTGATGCACGTGCAGGTGCGACCACTTCTTTTTTCTGGGCAGCTGATTTGGCTCTGGAAACACGGACCATCTTGTAGAGAAGGCTCAATCAAAGACCAAAAAGCTCTCAGATGGTTGTAGCTGGCAAATCTATTCACAAAAGACACCGCATAAAAATGTTCAATTAGAAGTGTACATCAAAAGTATACATTGTTACCAAAATAATGTCAACAGTAACTACTAAGATTAAGATTTTATCGTATATATAATATATATATATATATTTATATTATGTAGCAGGGTGACCTGTATTTCTCCCATCCACTTGTGCCACTATGCAACGGATGGCGTCGTAACTAATCCCTTGCACTCAGCTGACAGGTTTGTTTAGTTTCCTCTTTGGGTGCAGTTCAATAACTGCACCAACTTCCTGTAAGACAACCTGATGTGTGTGGATATCCAATGCCCTAATGTGTTCTCTGTGCTCTCTTTTTAGAGTAGTGTTCTTGTCCGGGCCGTATCTTTGGGAGGCGCGGTTTGGTGGTTTGCCGTGTACTTGCATGTAGATAAGTAGGGTGTTACCTGCTCAATTCATACATTTTTACAATTGTTTATTAATAGTATTTTGTTCTAGGACCAGCCTTGGTGGAGTTGGAGACGGTCACATTCTGGCGCTGGCGCTTCAGTGCTCCTATTTTCATCTCATAGAATAATAACATGACTTTTTTCAACCATTTAAAAATAAACTTTTGTAGACTTGAACTGGAAACACGTCTCTGTAAGTCTTTACACAAATCTGTATTATAAATGTTTGTTTTTGTACTATTGGTGTGGTCTCCAAACTCCAATTACACCATCTCTCAACATGCCACTACTTGTGTCCTATTAATCATTCACAGACCTATTAAGAAATAATTTGGTACAGTACTATAAATTAATCTGTAACGTAAAGCTATTTTCTAACCAACAATGTCCCTGACTGACACATATCCCCGTCACGTAGGGACTAGGCTAATAAAAGACTAGTACAAAAAATGTGACTGTGAAAAAGTGACTTCCCTTGCGTAAATTCGGATGTCTGCGTCGGAGCCAGCAAACCGCTGCAGTCCAAACTCTCGCTGGAGACGTAACTCCTGTAGCTCCTTTCTCAGCTCCTGTACTTCATTTGAGACGCTTTCAGCAGCGGATGCGGACATATCCATGGCAGTCGGTTCAGAGAGAGCAGTAGTCTTGATCGTTGAATAGGAGATCAACTTCATCTTCCGGAGGGGCAGTTTCGACGAACCGATCAACTCTCTCCCACTCGCCGCGCCTTGGGGTTTCGACTGTATACTGGTTCCACTCAAAAAGGGTCGCTACGGCACCTT
The DNA here is from genome assembly GCF_031168955.1 of Gadus macrocephalus. Lineage (NCBI taxonomy): Eukaryota > Metazoa > Chordata > Actinopteri > Gadiformes > Gadidae > Gadus > Gadus macrocephalus. Next base: position 1,612,217 of record NC_082400.1, read on the forward strand.
TTGCAAGTCTCCTTCGACCCTGAGGAGTAGTTGGCTCAATCAACTTGTCGGGACTAAAGTGTCTGCTACAGACCTTGGAGTGAGTGGTGATGACATAAGCATCCCGGCGTATGTTCACAATCCATCGACTCCTCACGTCAGTTTGGCTCGGAAAGCCATGAAAACTTAATACCGCGTTGAATTTTGCTGACGCTGTACAGTGGGGGGAACAGCAGTGCTCTGCGTAGGTTGTCTCCTGCCTCTGAAAATGTCCAGTTTTTAGATGTTTGCGGTCTTGATCCATGTTTACGGTATCAAAGTCAGCAGGCTATAGCGCGATAAACACACAGACCGGAAGCAACCGAGCTGTATTATTTGAAACAGGAAGTACGTCACACAGCTTAGTGCATACACCCTATTCCCGTACTTACCAGCAGGGGAGGCCCTGACAGCCCAAATGGTGCTGTATGGGGTGAGCCAAAAGAGTCAGCTACCACCAGACTTTCCCAAGCAATGGCTCACCCTAGCCGCCATAAAAGACGCCATATGGGCCTCCAGAAACCTGCTGGTAAGAAAGCACATGCAGATCCCCCCCGTGGCTGTGATCCGGATGGCCGCAGCCAGTGGCGCACAAAGTGGGCATGCACTATATGCGGGGGGCATAGGGGCGCCGCACCAGAGGGGGGCCAAAGCGATGGAGGTAAAAAAAATTGAGTCTGCATTTTCTGTTTTTAACAGCGTTTGTGTAACAGAGGGACGTCACTGATAAGGCGCCCCCCCGCTCCTTCGCATCCCTCCCCTCCTCCTCCCCACACGGCGCTCCAGTGCCCCCTCGAACACGCCCTGGAGGCGTGCGCCAGATCGTCTTCATTTGAACCGCATTGTCATCTGATGACACGTACCTTAATATTGAGAGGCAGAGAAGAAAGCCCTCAGGGTCACGACATAGAAAAAGAAAGATTGGGAAGGAGAAAGGGTGCGCAGGGATGAAAGAAAGCTTTTCAAAGTGGTTGAAAGATGTTTTTATCTGTATCAAGAGGAGGCTTGTAAATATTCAGTTTAGCTAAATCTACTACAAGTAGATTATTATCGTATCTGATTTGAGACTGAATCGTTCTACACAGTATTGCGATGCATCGAAGAATCGATAATTTTTCCCACCCCTATTGGTTACTATACTCCAACAGTTCTAACAGAGTCTATTGTTTTGCATGTTAGCTTTTTGGTGAAGCTAGAGTTGCTGCCTTGTGGTGGGGTATAATAACTGGCAGTGTCTTTCAAAGATACTGAAGCACCATGAAAGAAGTGGTTACCAGGAAAGAATTGCATCCCGCTTATGCCTAGGTAAAACTATTGATAGCGAATTGCAGAGAGCCTGTTGACTCGAGTGATCGACTGCATATTCTTCCTTGCAGAAAGAAACCTGCCACTGAAGGGGACAAAATGGAAATCCTAGAAATGGAAATTTTCTGGGTATCCTTGATCTCATAGCACGGTATGATGTTACACTGACAGAGCATCTTAGAAAGGCTGCCTCTAAAGAAAACACCGGATATCTGTCCCGGTGCACTCAAAATGATTTTTTTGATTCAATATCAGAGGGTGTTTTAGGTCAAATTTGTGCCCAGATCAAAGAGGGGGGGGGGGGGCCTGCTATGTGTCTGCATACCCCCCGGAAAGTAGGCAGTTGCGCCCCTGGCCGCAACAACGGTCCAAGTGGCCGGTGCTGCAGGCGGCAGGCCTGGGACACAGCCACAAAGAAGAATCGCCTCTGTGCCCATTCGGACGAGGGAGTCTGAGCCACACGCGGAAAGGTCGAGGCAGCGGCGGCCTGGCTCTCCGGGAGAGGCAGCGGCGGCCTGGCTCTCCGGGAGAGGCAGGTGGAAAGGAGCAGAGGGGCGAGGAGATCCTCTGAGCCACAGGTCCCGAGAGACCAATGCTATTGGAGAGAGAGCATGATGGGGTGTTTTATTTTTTAATTGGGCTTCCTCCCGTCCCTGCACAGCTGTTATTTAACCATGTTTTTTAAGCATCACAATGATTTTATAAAACAACAATGTATCCATGTATTTAATTATATTTATTTACCTTTTTATTCACAATGTGATGGTTTTATACTTGTTGTTTAATTGAAATGTTTTTAATTGTGTATGCTTTTAAAAAACAATGACCTGTAAATTGTGATATGAATGTTAAATGAAGGAACTGGTGTCAATAAATATTTTCAAACGAGAAAAAAATCTGTTCTTATCTGTTTAATATCTGATACGTCCACTACCCGGGGACCATATATTAAATTGATTTTTGGAACTGGGAGATGGAAAAGGGGCTTGCTCCGTCCACTCCACGCATCGACCTGGTATTGCAATACCTCCAGGACCGGTGCACCCCTCTCTCACTGTGAAAAACAAAACTAAACTCCTCCTGAGAGTACACCCGTCCGCGTGTAGTCAATAAAGTGCCATTTACAATTCATAAACGCACTGTTTACAATTATTCCAACGATAGTCTGTTGTTTAAGAAAGAAAAAATTATTCTTTCTGTGGCGTTTCAATAACTCTGATCTCCAGGTTTCCTTTCGTTATGCTTCCACCACGCTGATATCAGATTCGCCTGACATCGTGTGACCGGTGGTCTACTGAGTTTATTAAAGTCTAGACATCTCCGAATGCTTTGCAACCGTTCTCCACGGGAACACGCGTGGGCACCGTTCAGCCCACCTGAATGTGTACAACTCATACTTACCTGGGGCCTGTACCACGAAAGTCGCTTAGAGGGTTAGCGAGGTATGTTGAGCTCAAAGCCTGGGTTAGTTGTACCACGAAAGTCGATCTCTTTTAGCATCGCTGTATCACCATGGTGACTTATGCTCGCAACCAAACCTGGGGCCGGATTCACAAAGCATTCTTAAGAAGAAAAAAGTTCTTAAGTAGCACTTTTTTCTTAACTATGTTCTTAAGACAAAATTTAAGAAGATTTGATATTCTTGAAGAATTTCTTAGTTTTTTCTTAACTTTTTTCTCAACTTTCTTCTTAAGTTTTCTCCTAAGTGCCTAAGTTTTTTCCTAAGAAAGTACTTAAGAACAAATGAGATTCTTGAAGACAAAGTTCTTGAATTTCTTCTCTAATTTCTTCACAACTTTAAGATAACCCTTCACCAGTCTTAAACCAGCTGCAGTGAAAAGGTAAGTCTTTCTTTAAACATATCTATATATATGTTTTTTTAAACATATCTATAATAACACATATTACATTTATATGAATTCATTAATATACTGCTAAACCCAAGACTATATGTTAAACAATGTTGTGAATTTAAGCTTGTCATACTATTATATATATATCATATAATATTAAATGAAATGGGCCTAAACTCTGTCAGTTACTATTGATAATACCAGACAGTGTTGAGAAGTACTAGTTATCAAGGATGTTTGATTATACTTAAATTTTCTCTTAAGTATATCAAGAAGGCAGTTGTATTTATTTAGATTATTAGATCATTTCAGTAGGCCAAGTCACTGAAAACATATTACTCTTTTTTTTTAGATGGAAGTTCTTTGGGTGGCAGTTAGGGAGGACAATCCACCAAGGCCATTGAGCGACAGAATGGATCCGCTTATACTCCCTGATCACATGTTGATTCGACAATATAGGCTCCCTAGGCCTGCAATTATTTATTTAGCAGATATGCTATCAAATGACAGGAATACAAGGCGATCGTCACTCCTTCCAGTTGTAACGCAAATTATGCCTGCCTTGAGATTTTTTGCCTCTGGGTCTTTTCAAATGGTGGTGGGGGGCACCCTGGGTGTGAGCCAATCATCCGTTAGCCGAGTGGTCAGAGATGTTACAAATGCACTCTGTAGAAGAGCACAGCAGTTCATCAAGTTTCCAGCAACAGACGCAGAATGCATTCGAACCAAACAGCAATTTTTTGAAATAGCCGGATTTCCAAATGTGCTGGGGGCAGTTGATGGGACACATATTGCAATCAAAGTAAGATGTTATTTATTTGAATTTTTTTGCAAATCTGTTTATGCTGTTTATGAACGTATCAGCTTGAATCAAAAAACATTTCAAGTGGTGCTTGAAGCGTTACCTTAAGTATGAATTATTCCATACATTTTAATTCCATAGGCACCAAATGATGAGGAGGAGGCCTTTGTGAACAGGAAAAATGTCCACTCAATAAACACACAGGTCATATGTGATGCAACGCTCCGAGTGACAGACCTTGTTGCGAAGTGGCCGGGTAGCACCCACGACTCATTTGTTCTCATGAATTCAGGAACAGGCATTACATTTAATGAGGGAGAAATGCCCGGTGGTTGGTTGTTAGGTGAGAACTACACATGAATTCTACTTTAGGTTAAAACAAAAACATACTGTATTGCCCTAACTAATGTCCTCTATGACAGGAGACAGTGGATATGCCTTAAGACCATGGTTGATGACACCCATCCTTCACCCTGCAACAGAGCCAGATGAGCGCTACAGCCGGGCACAACGAAAAACACGTAGTGTTGTGGAGAGGTGCATTGGGGTAGTGAAGTCAAGGTTTAGGTGTATCGACCGTTCTGGTGGAGTGAACGGTCATGAGAGGGCATGTAAAATTATTACCTGTGCTTTTATCCTCCACAACATCTGCATTATGTACCGCTTGCCAATCCCTGACATCCCAGATGATGATGACCCAGAGGGAGATGTCCCAGTCCCTGCCCCATGTAACACTGGCATACAAGTGAGACAAGACCTCATAAGGAGGAGATTCATGTGAAGAAAAACCACAATAAACAACACATGAAAACCTCTGAGTGATTGCTATTTTATTCTAGGTTCAACATTCATTTTTTTTTATATCAAGCTTCTCCCTCTCGACGAGCAGCTTTTCCCTCTCCACCTGCAGAAGTTGCTCCTGAGTATGCCTGAGCATTTTAACTTCCTCCAAAAGCTGACGCTGAAGGGAGACCATGTCCTCCGTGTTGCTTCTGGATGTGGCAGGTGTATGAAATGTTTCCGAGAATAGCTGGGATAATGTCAGGTCATCTCCGGGACTCTGTAACAGCTGTGATTGGAACGATTGTAAATTAAACAGTATCAAAATGTATGGTTAGGTAAAACAGTTAGTGTCAGACACTTATTAACTTACGTTTTGATGATTTGTAAGGGCTTGGGTTGGTTCAGCTGCATTGATTGTGTGGGATTGTTCTGCATCCTGGTTGACTGCTATTACAACCAAAGTATCTAAAGAAAAGCAACAGAAACAAAGAAATGTGATGTTAGATGCAGCTGGCTAAAACAACTTACATTAGCAGGGTGAGTGCTTGCTCTGTAAGCTACACACAGTAGCCTACTTGATCAAGTTCTAATATTTAAACAATGAGTTACCTTGCCTGGGTTTATTAAATGGCATAAGGTTTATTCAGTTTATCAAACACTTTTCACAGGACACAATGCTGTTGACAGCTTACAACCCATGGGGCCAATAGCTGAACTACTTGTAACGAATAAATAGATACTTACAACGGGGGGCCTAAATCCAGCGATCTGATTGGTTCCTAACTGTTGTATAATGAGCGTATACATAACTGCTATGACGCCTGATCATTTTGTGAAAGTTTGCATATCAGTCCGCGCCTGGAAGTAGAAACAGTTACAAAGTAAAACATATGTTGGATGATGGAGAGGGTGTAAATGTTGTTACTCCGGGAGTGAGCAAGGCGATGGAGAGGCTAACGAAAGCTTAGGCACACGGCGAGTGAACTGCTCCATAGGATAAATGGCCGGCGAACCGCTCTAGCCGAGCCTTCTCTCGGAGGGACGCTAAAGTGTGTTGCATAGCGACCGTCGTGCCTTTTGAAGGCAGCCAGGAGGGACTACTTTTTTGTATTCTTTAATAAAACAGCTACTTTGACTTTTTTTTTTTTTAAATGTAGTGTGTCTATGACTTTCGTTTTGCCACAATAGCAACTGTTGTATAAAAGCAATAGATCACTTCAGTCAGTGGTATGTGCTCATTATACCACTGTGAAGGGGGTCCCGGCCCTCCGCTGAAAGGGTGTCAGCTAAGTAGAGGTGTGTTCCTTTTTTGTAGGTGAGAGTCAGGTCGAATCTTTGCAACTGTAACATCATGCGTTGCAGACGAGCTGGGATGGTGTGAAATGGCTTGTTGTGAATGGTGACCAAGGGCTGGTGGTCAGTCTCAATCACAACCGGCTTGCCGTAGATGTAGTCATAGAACTTGTAGCAGGCGAAGACCACTGCCAGAACTTCTTTTTCGATTTGAGCATATCTCGTCTCCATCTGGGTCAGTGTGCGAGACGCGTATGCCACGGGATTCTCCTCTTGGAGGCAAGCGGCCCCTAAACCATATTGTGATGCATCGCAGGTGAGTGTCACCGGTTGCCTCACATCGTAGTAATGGAGTACAGGTGGGCTGCTGATGCAGGTCTTGAGTCTTGAGCCTGTCAAAAGCATTCTGTTGATGCTCCGTCCAATTCCACACCACTTCCTTGTGGAGCAGCTGACGTAGCGGTGTGGTTAGTTCACTTAGGTTTGGAATGAACTTGCCCAAGTAGTTTACCATCCCTAAGAAACGCTGAAGAGCTGGCTTGTCCTCTGGGGGTGGTATTTCACTGATTGCTTATATTTTTTTAGGGTCTGCTTTCAGCCCCTTATCTGTGAATGTGTGCCCAACATAGCTCACCTTGTTGAGTCCAAATTTGTTTCACCTGCCTGGCACGATCCAGAACCTTTTTCAGGTTTCTTTCATGCTCATCAGGGTCTTTGCCACCGATGATGATGTCGTCCACGATTATAGCACATGGATATCCTGCGAAGATTTCTCTTTGGCTCTTTGAAACACTTCTGAGGCTGTGCAAATTCCGAACGGCATCTTTAAGAACTTGAATCGTCCATACGGAGTTGTGAATGTCGTGCGGAGGGATGAGGCATCATCCAGTCTGACTTGCCAGAAGGAGCTTTTAGCATCAAGGACGGAGAAGATAGTGGCACCTGACATCTGAGCGGCAACTTCCTCCACCGTGTGCATGGGATGGTAAGGGCGCATGAGGGCCTTGTTTAGGTTTCTCGGGTCTAAGCAGATGCGCACGTCACCCGTCTCTTTCTTGTGTGTGGCCACTAAATTTGAAACCCATTCCGTGGGCTCATCCACAGGTTCAATTACTCCCAGGGTTTGCATTCTTCTGAGCTCTTGTTCCACTTTTCTTTGCATTGCAGCTGGGATACGACGTGGAGGGCTGACAACCGGTGTTATCCCTGGATCTACCTTCATCGAGTATGTTACAGGTAGGTCACCGATCTCATCTTCGAACAGGTCTGCATATGCCTTAAACATCTTCTGCGACAGGGTGTGATCCTTTACACAGTCCAGGTTGAACACCTCCCTGCTGAAGGCGACAAGCTTCATATGAAGGCTGTCCTGTAGGCCAAGAATGGAGTGAACACTTCCTTTCACGACTTGAAACTGTAGGTTATACAGCTGTTCATCTAGCTTGCATGGTAATGTCACTGTGCCAATTGGTGTGATCATAGATCCGCCAAATGCTACAAGATTGACCTGCTTAATTGGCATTTGCAGTTCTTCATTGTGCCTGACAAGTTTGTATGTGTTAAAGGACATAACGTTACATTTCGCCCCTGTATCCACTTTTAGGTTTAATTGTTTGTCATTAACTGTCACAAAACAATGTCCTTCCTTGTCAATCTTCTGCTCATCATCATGCAAGGACAAGCCTTCGATGGTGAATGTGTCTTCACTTTCACTGCTGGAGTTTGTTTCGGCATATAGCTGGTTTATCTGTCTGTTTGGTCTGCTTGACTTTGTAGACCTGCATTGGCTTTTAAAGTGGTTCTGCTTACCACAGTTGTGGCACTGTTGGCCGAAAGCCGGAAATTGGTCACGTTTCGCTGGATGGGTTCCCCCACAATTCCTGCAGCTGGAGATTGATGGATTTTTCCTCATAGTGCGCTTCATTTTGCTGTAGATGTTTCTATGTTTTATTTGTACAGCATCCACACTGGCAGTTGCAGCAGTTTTAGGCGTGGAGAGGGCTTTGCTATGTTTTTCAGTGAGCTCGCTAATTTGGCAAATGCGTAGTGCTCTAGACAGTGTTAGTTCAGTCTCTTTTAGCAGCGTACGTCTGACACCGTCGCTACTTATTCCACAGACCAGTCTGTCTCTTATCAGTTCGTTTTCCAATGCGCCGAAGTTGCAGTTTTTAGCCTGATTTCGCAGTGTACTCACGTATGCCTCGATTGTTTCGCCAGGTTTTTGGTGTCTGGTGTTGAAGTTGTGCCTCTCCATTATCACGTTTGATTCCGGGTTGCATATTTCTTTAAACTTTCTTTTAAGACACTCGGTGTCCTCTCTAGATTCTGCTGGAACGACGACGTCATCATCTTCTCCTAGTACGGCGGGTGCATAGGTGAATGTATATAAGCTCTCGTTCAAGCAGGTTTATCGCTGTGTGCAGCGGCAATGAAAATCTCATATTCTCGTTCAAACTTGCGCCAGTGCACTGCCACATTCTCATTGAAAACGAGAGGGTCCGGACGTCTGAATCCATCTGCCATTTCGATGGTGTCGCTTCCCACGGTCGAGACTTCAAAGTTGACGTTCCGAGAGATGAAGTCGTCCAAGTGATGTCTTCAGGAAGAATCCCACTTCTGTCACCATGTCGTTTTGTTTACAAACGTATCCGAACGGTAAAGGTAGAAATGTATTTATTAACAACCACGGTAATAACATAGACCACATGTATCTCGAGTTCCGGGTTGTTCGATTTCAGCTAATTTCTAAAGTGTTCAGACAGACTCTGCGTTGTGTATTTTCAGTCGTAGTAGTAATTCTTGAAGTCGAAATCAAAGCAACTTGACGGGTTGGATCAGAGGGTTGAATAGATGGTTTATTCCAGGATGTAATACAGCGAGATACAGACTTAGGTTGAATAATCTATAGTGGACCCATTGAGGAGCCGTTTGATGACTTGTTCCTTGGCTGTCGAACCCTCTTCTCGTCGAACCAAAGGGTTGGGGCGAGTATTATACAAAAAGGGGATACATGAATAACACGTGAACAGACGCACTCTCAGCCTTGATAAGGTATCTGGCCCTGGCTATGTCCCGGAGGACCAGGTCGGTTCAACCTTGTTGAGACATAACAATGGCAGAATGTTGGAGATAACCCCTTGTATCAGTATGAGAGGCCCTGGCCTGTTCCTAGACTAGAAATGTGAACAAAAGAGAGACACTAAAATACACCAATATTCTACAGGGTAATCGCAACCAAATCACGTCAAGTCAAATCCCGTGAGACCCACTCATAATACGGTAACTCTTTAGGGTCAAACAGTTAGACAGTACATCTATCTACACCTGGCAAGGGAGATACCATGATCAAGAAGGTGGTTCACCTATAGCGAGGCTCAGCCATTGCACTGAGGCTGTTGACCGCCTGGGAATACCAGGTGCTGTATGCTATATTCTGTAGGAGTGCTGAGGTCCGATCACTAAGATATGATCAAAGCAAGCTGTGGTCAAGGGTGTAGGACTATTTCACAATTTGATCCCACAACCTCAAACGTTGCAGTCTGTTACTGTTCGAACAACTGATAGACTTGCGGTCGCTTAGCACCATTGTCCTGGCCAAGCGGTTAAGCTGATGCACTAGAAATAATTTGGATCCCCCTCTCCATGTATGAAATCTGCCGCACCAGTTTACCACCTCTGCTTTTAGCAGGCAGGCCAAATATCTGCATCTTTTAGGCCTAGTGCAAGTCAACCGCGATGTTTATGATTGAATCCCATTTATAAGGTAGAGGTCAAAAATGATCCGATCACGAAACATTGCTGAATGTTACTGTTTAATGAATGTTTAAACAAAATGAGGTCATGCAATGCTTTACCTACCAAAAATGTTGCAGAATGCTAACGTTTGAAAAAGATAGAGAATTGTTATGTCAAAACTGTGTTGCCATGGCCGAGTGGTTAAGGCGATGGACTAGAAATCCGTTGGGTTCTCCCCGCGCAGGTTCGATTCCTGCCGTCAACGGTACAGGTTAATTAGTGTATGTATAATGGACTGTTTAAAGGATCAACAGAAATATGTCATTGTACTGCAGACCTCTTTCGTAGTCTTCCCAATCATTTGCTGAAGCATTTCTCCTGAACTGAGAGGGTTGCTGTGGCTTGGACGGTCATAGTGACTGTCTTGTTCACAGAGTAGGCAGTGTTCTAATCACAGCAGTTAGTTGTATAATGAAAGTAACCCACTCAATTGGAATTCCTTTAGCCGGCAGTTCTGATCGCTTAACACATGATCGGGTCACGCTAAATGAGACCTTTTTCATTGGTGTATAGTATACATTGCAAAAGGGGTACTGTGGCTTAGCTGGTCGAAGCGCCTGTCTTGTAAATCGGAGACCCTGGGTTCAACTCCTAGCAGTGCCTATACTTTTTGCAACAGCATCATCTGGTGTAGATGTGATAAAAGTTTTTCTTGCAGTTAAAAGAAAAGGAATTGTCCTAACTGGCAATCTTGCTTGCGGTTGTAAACTTGCAATCCATCAATGCAATAGACTTTCCATCAATGACAACGGCGGCAGGCAAGCAAAATTCTCTATAAAATGTATGATACCCTAGTGCCAGCTGATGACCTATTTGTCCCTTCTGTCATTAAGCAAAGCTTCAGGAATCAGTTTTACAGATGCACAATTGAGGTAACACAGGGGACGTCTCTCAACGGCAAATAATAATAATAATAACAATACATTTAAGTTAGAGGCGCCTTTCAAGACACCCAAGGTCACCTTACAGAGCATATAGTCATCATTCAAAACTATGTAAAACAGACTAGGAATAAAAGGAAAACAGAGGTTAAACATGAAGAATAATAATAATTAATAACACTCAAAGACGCCTAAAGTGAAGGGGGGACCTCACTAACCACCACCAATATGTAGCACCCACTTGGGGTTAATAAAGCGTATGCTTCTCATGTAGAAGGCCTGAGGTTCAATGACTGCCGTCTCCAAGATGTGATCCAAGCTAGCTTCGGTCAATTTGAAGACTATTTCAAAATTAGATCAAGCAAGGCTTAACCTACACTAAATGTTCCAGACTCTTCCTGTTCCAAAAAGCCGCAGACTTGGAACTCTGAAAGTGTGTTGTCGTGGCCGAGTGATTAAGGTGATGTACTAGAAATTCAGTGGGGTCTCCCCGCACAGGTTTGAATCCTGCCAACAAGGGTTGTATCTGAATACGGTTTTCCGAAGCAGGTTTAAAATGTACATTCTTCAGCAGTAAGGGGTTTTGCTCAGTGGTTGTGCACATGCTTTGCATGTATGAGGCCCCGGGTTCAAACCCCAGCTCCTCAATTCGATGGCCCTAGGAAAGTCTGGTGAGTGCTATTTTGATCAAAATGAGGTCACGCAATGCATAACCTACCAAAAATGTTGCCGAATGTTAATGTTCGAAACAAGTGAGAGAATTGAAACTGGGTTGTCGTCAACATTACAGGTTAATCAGTGCGTGCGATTTCAAAAGCTAGTGCCGGTCAACACGTTGATATGAGTGCGTAACGTTTATGCACTAAGCGTTGACAGCCACAGAAGAGAAAAACATTGTTGTGTCACGACGAAGATTCAGGCCTGCCGACAAGCGTTGGCCAGTTCCACTATCTGTACGCAGACTATTCCTCTAAGAAATGTATGATACCGTACTGTCAGTCAATAACTGATTTCCCCTCTTGGGAATCGTCAAGCAAACTTATGATTCGGTTGCACTCATGTACAATTGAAGTAATCTGTTTTCGGCTCATCTGTAAAGCTTCTCATGTAGGAGTGTTGAGGTCCGATCACTAAGATGTGATCAAAGCAAGCTGTGGTCAAGGGTTTAGGACTATTTCACAATTTGATCACAGAACCTCAAACGTTGCACTCTGTTACTGTTCGAACAACTGATAGACTTGAGGTCGCGAAGCACCATTGTCCTGGCCAAGCGGTTAAGCTGATGCACTAGAAGTCCATTGGATCCCCCTCACAATGTTTGAAATCTGCCGCACCAGTTTACCACCTCGGCTTTTAGCAGGCAGGCCAAATATCTGCATCTCTTAGAATGGCCTAGTGCAAGTCAACCTATTGATTGGCTGTATCATTAAGCAAAGCTTCAGGTATTAATAGTAGAGGTGTACTAATTTGACAAAATAGGGGTTGTAGCTCAGTGGTAGAGCGCATGCTTCGCATGTATGAGGTCCCGGGTTCAATCCCTGGTAACTCCAAATTGTAGTGAAGGTGACGCATTGAATATGTATGAATCCCTATTATAAGGGAAAAGTAAAAAATTATCCGATCACGAAACACTGCTGAATGTTACTGATTAATGAATGTTTAAACTAAACGAAGTCATGCAATGCTTTACCTACCAAAAATGTTGCAGAACGCTAACATTTGAGCAAGATAGATATTGTTGCCTGTCACTGAATGGACTGCCTAACAGTTCCTAACAAAGTCCTAACATGTCCTAACAGTTCCTAACAAAGTCCTAACAAAGGCCTAACAAGTCCTAACAAAGTCCTAACAAGTCCTAACACAGGCGCCAATGCTCCAAACCAGTGGGGCAAAAGAGCCAATCAGATCCCCAGAAATCTCTGGGTCGACGGACAGTACGTGAAAGGTCCCATTCAACACCTTCGGACGACTACAGTGTTATCTTTCTCCGAAACCTTTGACGCTAATTTATCAGGTATACGTTTAGCGATTTACAGGAAGGTTGATGAAAAAGACATCATCAGTAAGTACTAAAATGAACGTATACATGCTTTAAAGTGTCTTTATTAGTGGTGTTTGTGTGATATGCGAGTAGTCCGTACGCGTTACAAATGCTTTAAAAATGTTTCCCAAACAATGTTAATGGAAGGGATTTCTGCTGTTATCTATCCCGTATATATGCTATGATTAAACAGGGAAATCGGGAAATCGCTGTTTTTACTATACTGTACATGCATTATGTCAGGGGTATGCATATATCCTACTATTTCTGAAATCTTGATCGGACTATAAACCGTGCCTTTTTTCCCCATTTTTCGAATCCGCGGTTTATATAACGGTGCGGCTAATCTATAGATTTTTACAGCTAACGGCCACTCGGAAAATTAGTATTCGAAGTTTAAATCAGCAAGTCTACACATCATTCAATTTAGCTGCTGCGGTTTATACTCCGGTGCGCCTTATAGTGCGGAAAATACGGTATATAGTTTTACTTGAATGATCCGTGATGAAGTAGTCTAGGCCAGGATATTTACAGTTTTTGCCTAATAACAGCTGTTTTTCATGTCCTTATCTTTAGAAATGACGAAGACTGGGAAACCAGACTCACACTGGGCAGGTGTGATGACCCTGTATGCTCAGGGGAAATATACATTTTCAACAGGCCAGAGACCGGGAGGCAGGAGATGGAGGACGGTAATACAGCGGATTAATGCTTGTCCCTTGACCCCCGTGTTCAGTCAAACTCCCCGCAAATATGATATTTTTGGGAAAAAGATCAACTGTGAGTGCGGATATCATGAGGTAGGTGGTATTATACAACAATTGAGTTACATGGAATGTTTCATTTGTTTCAGATTTGACAACAGACATCCCATGAATTGTAGTATCCCAGGACATTCCCAGTCTGACTTTTCAATACAATAATCTGGTGTTTTAAGGTTAATTAGTTGACAGTAGAATTGTTGTATAAAAGGAATATATGCTTATGTATTCGGCCTCCGGCCTTGTGGCTACGGCCAAACAACACCCGGTGGTATATCCATTACAAACACCCCATGCTATATTGCTTAAACATTTTTATCTGTGATACAAATGTACTGGAAAAATGTTGTATTTGATGTCAGTGTCTAACAGTGTGAGTACATAATTATTTGGATGCAGACTACTGTCTGGCTTAAGGGAAATGTACTGTAAATGTAAACCCAATTTTGTTCTCCCCAGTCACCAGAGAAGGCTGGGGCAGCATCAGCCAGTTCAGGTAAGCTGAGTGCCCCGGGGGCAAGTGCTGCAGCGGGAAGAGCTCCTGAGGAACCAGCCAGTGCAGCGGCAGAGGGGATGGCTCCTGGTGAACTGGCCAGCACAAGTGCAGCAGCTGTAGGTCAGAAAAACCCAGCTCTCTGCAGGATTGTCACGTGCTCGCTGTGTACTCGGGAGGTGATGGGTGAGGACTACACGCAGCACCTGTCAGACTACCACGTCCAGGAGCGATGTGAGCAGTGTGGCGCAACGGCCTGGGTACTTGTTGGATTGTCGGAGCACATAGAGAGTGCTCACCTTTTGAGCTGTCCAACAGAACTATACACAACACCGGCGCCACAGCAACACAGCAACCCACCAGTTGTTCCCGTCCCTGCTCCTGTCCCTCCCATAGCCCAAGAGACGTCACCGGCGGCACCACAACAACATACACTAACTCTGCGGCCTCCTCAAGCGAACTGGCTGAGTTTTCTGCCGAAGCAGTTCTTAAAAGTCATAAATCAGGCTGACCGGGAGTGGATCGCACAGATCCTATATGACAGAACAGGACAGCTAAAGCAAAAGCTCACACAGAACTGGTACCATCATCCAAGCCCCACTAGATCCACCTCACCTCCAGATCCACTACACTACTTTAGGCAGCGGATGTTCCTGTGGGCTCCAATGAGGATGTGGAGCATCCCTCTTAAATGCACATCGTGTAAAAGGAAGATGCACCACTCTGGCATTTACACGAAAGTGAGAGAAGTGATAGATGTGTACTCCAGATTTTATCTGGTAGGTGGAGACTACCCAAGGTGCAGTAAATGCATGATCCCTGTCTGCCCTTGGAGTAGTGAGATCTTGCAGCAGCTGGATCCCTCCCACCGTAACAAGTTTCCTGCTGTCCTAACAACACAGCAGGCACTGATGAGTTGAAAGGTGTTATAACCTCAACTTATGGCAGAATCTTAAAGCTGGACTCCACCAAGAAGGTTAACTGATGTAAATTCGTTCTCATTCGTGTTTATTAGTATGTCCAATGATTTGCTAATGTCTTCTGTAGATCACTAAAAAGCTTGCAGGTGGCATTGAGAACACGGCCACGTAGATGAGGAACATCAGCAATTAACTTGCCTAAGTTCATCATCTTTGGCAGAGTGGTTAAGGCGATGGACTAGAAATCCTTTGGGTTCTCCACGCGCACGTTCGAATCCTGGCGTCAATGGTACAGGTTAATCAGTGTATGTTTAAAGGGCTGTTTAATGGATCGCCAGAAATATGTCATGGTACTGCAGACCTCTTTCGTTGTCTTCCCAATCATTTGCTGAAGCATTTCTCCTGAACTGAGAGGGGTGCTGTGGCTTGGACGGTCATAGTGACTGTCTAATTCACAGTAGAGGCAGTGTTCTAATCACAGCTCTAAGTTGTATAATGTAGGCCTAAGTAACCTACTCAATTGGAATTCTTTTAGCCGCCAGTTCTGATAGCTTAACACATGATCGGGTCACGCTATATGAGACCTTTTTCCATTGCTGTCTCAAGCAAACATTGCAAAAGGGGTACTGTGGCTTAGCTGGTCGAAGCGCCTGTCTTGTAAACTGGAGACCTTGGGTTCAACTCCCAGCAGTGCCTACACTTTTTGCAACAGCATCATCTGGTGTAGATATGATAAAAGTTTTTCTTGCAGTTAAAAAAACTTAGACGACCCCCTACTCAGTGGTTGATGGGATGGCAGCGATAGCCGGGCGGTGAACTCTCAGCAGTGGTTGGCGATGACATCACATGGTGCTTCAGCGCTCACATGGCAAACGAGCCAGCTAGCTCTGCCAAACGATCAAAAGTAGATACTCTCACAGGGAATTGTTCCATCTTCTATTGATAGTCTATTCTTTATAATCAGCCATGTCTTCTTATGGTGTAAAGTCGAATACCCTCCTTTTCTCCAACATTGAGCAAAGTGCAGTTAGTTATAAAACACTATTTTAACAGATGAATCTCGGATTTCTCCTGTGACATAGTCAAACAATCTATTACACAAATTGTGTATTTTATTGAAGACGTTGAATTTCATCCATACGTTGGTGAATGCTTTACGAAAAGCCCACTGGGTGGCAGTACAATCCACACTTTGGAAGCTATCTAACATGTAAAGTTGGCAGAGATTTCAAGACAGCTTTTTCTGTGCAATACTGTATTGTATAAACAACGAATGGATCTTGTGTGTGTGTGTGTGTGTGTGTGTGTGTGTGTGTGTGTGTGTGTGTGTGTGTGTGTGTGTGTGTGTGTGTGTGTGTGTGTGTGTGTGTGTGTGTGTGTGTGTGTGTGTGTGTGTGCGTGCGTGTTTGTGTGTTGGGTGGGTTAGTGATAAGATGTGAGGCCTATGTAAGGTCACTACTCCTAACCTGAATAGTTAGCATACCGGCCCACATGATAACAAGGGCAGAGAGACCTGAAAAGGGTGTGAGAGAGAGAGTGACAGGGTCTGAGTGATAAGATGGAGATGATAGTGAACTTGAGTTGGAGCGAGAGCTGACCTCCACTTGAAGGAGGTCAGATGAACAGTTTGCCCTCCTCCGTCCTTCCTTCATCTTTTCCCACCCTTCCTTCTCTCTTCCTAAACACAACTAAGAGGTAAGATATGTCCATACCCTTCAGATGTTTACTACACAAATTGTGCCTGTAAAGCTCAAGTTGTTAGCATTCCTTGCAACCTTTAAAAGACAAAACACTGTTGCATGGAGTAATTATGAGTATCTTCTTGTGCACTGAGAAGATCTTTTAATATATTACAGTTGGTTGACAAGATAGGATATAGACAGTTGTTATGTAGTAAAGTATACTTATGTTTGATCTGTTAATTCATCATGCCTCTACTAAAGAGCACGAAAGTGGCTGATCTACAATATTTTTCTTACCCTGCGGCTAACACTGCAAAGCACACTACCTTGTGATGGCTGGCAAACGCAACCACACACTAACACAGATGTTGCAGTCACAGGAACTGCTACACACGCTCACATACAATACACACAAAGACCCTCACCTCAAACACATATATACAGAAATCTTCCTATCAGGTGCATACACAAGGAAAGATGAACACCTTTTGGTTAGAAACACACACACACAGTCTCTCCTTCACCAACCCAGTCGCCAAGAAAAAACGTCGATGGTGTACGTTTCCATGAACACTGGAGACGTACTATTACAACGCAAAAACAGCGTGTTATACCTACAGTATCCACGCGTGCCGCAGTGGAGGCGGGTTTCGGGGTTTGGGTTTCACGGCTTTCGCGGCAAATTGTGGACACGATTGTTTAGGGGGGGGGGGAGGTAGACTGTTGTTGACCGGGGAGGGGGGGGGGGAGACACGTTTGTTGAGGGGACGACGACGACACGATTGTAGGGGGGGGGGGGGGAACACGTTAGTTGAAGGGGGACGACGACGACGACACGTTTGTTGAGGGGGGGGAGACACGTTTGTAGGGGGGGGGGGGGCACGATCGACAACGAGAGTTGGTTTTTATTGAACGCTCGACAACGAGAGTTGGTTTTTATTGAACGAGACTTCAACACGGAACAGCTGCACGAAACGATGGTCACGTCACTCTCGGTGACGGTGTCGACAACAATGAACGCACGAACAATGTTAATAGAACAACACACAACCACATAACATCCCGAACCCATCAACCCCACTTAATCCTAACAACAAAACAAGTTAACAAAAGCCCCATTTGTCAACTGACAACCCCAATTCCCAGAATCCCACGCGGCTCCGGAACACGGCGTAGCTTATATTAATCTTTATTATCCGAATGGGAAATGCAATATTTTAGGACAGATACACCATTAAACGCGTTTCTAATGACATTTCTAGCGAGAAATGTACATTTTCCTTACATAATCTTCAGTCAGTGAATGTGTATGATCTTTATTAATCTTTATTATCTGAATGGGAAATGTAATATTTTAGGACCGATTCACCGTTAAACGTGTTTCTAATAACATTTCTAGCGAGAAATATACTTTTTACTTGCATAATCTTCAGTCAGTGATTGTGTCTGATCTTTAGTTTTATAGTTATTAGGATTTGATCGGGTTGTTAGGCTGCTTTCGCTAAACTAGCAGCTCACGTGCTTCCTGCGTTTGTGTTATTAAACTGTTACTTTATGTAACTTTTAATGATATCATCTTGTTAGAAACACGTATATCTGAGAGGCAACCCAGTCGCCAAAAGCATTCGTTGACAGTGTACGTTTCGTGAACACTGGATTACGTCGCATTTCAACATAAAATAGCGTGTTATACACACACACACGCACGCACACACACACACACGCACACACACGCACGCACGCACAGACACACACCGACACACACACACACACACACACACACACACACACACACACACACACACACACACACGCACACGGTGCATTTCGCTGCTAAAACAACAACAACAAAATATTCCCTCAAATATTATTACTAAAGAACCGTTTTCCAAAGAACGAAATGTAAACCAATGCATTCTGAATGGGAGTGTTCCTCCGATTTTTCCATGCTACACAGAACGAAATGTAAACCCATGCAAATAAAGACTTCATTGTCATAATCATTTAAATATCATTAATCTCCGTGTGTTGGGTGGTATTCTATTTTTTTCAACGGGGCTGGTGCCGTCTCCTTTTGACCTTTTGACCCCAGACTTCTGGGGGAATAGCTGAATCAATTCATTAGTCAATCAGAAGCATGTAAATATCTTCCCGGTGGCGTAGGAGAACGAACAAGGTGTCCTTCAACATCTACACTTCCAGGCGATTGCAACGGTGCCACATGAGCATATTCGAACATGTTTAATGGTAGTAATTAGCTGTCGAAATTGGAGGCCTTAATCAATAATGAGCAGCTATTGATTTGCTTCCCGATAAAAAATTGTGACAAATGACATGTTATTTAGCATCTACACGTTGAGCTGAGTCCAATGACACCAAGCATGACACTCTAGCTAATGGTAACATGTATTTTACATGGTACACCTAGGTCTAGGACATGATCTCGGTGTAGCAAGAGGGCGAGCTTGATCTCATTGGACTCAGCTTAACGTGTAGATGCTAATTAACATGTAATTTGTCAAAAATCTCCATCGGGAAGCAAATCTATAGCTGGTCATTATTGATAAAGGCCTCCAAAATCGACAGCTAATTACTACCCCGAAACATATTCAAATAGGATCATGTGTGGCACTGTTGCAATCGTCTCGAAACGTAGATGTCAAAGGACACCTTGTTTGCCCTGTTGCACGACCGGGAAGATATTTTCATACTTCTAATGGATTGATTCATATTTTAAGGTTCTCGGAGTGAGACTTTAAGCGGCTGCAGCAGAAGTGTTGAGACGAAAGATGATATCAAGACATTAATAGAATATTCCCATTCACATTATGATTCTTCGTCATAACATCCGACCAAACATCCTTTACATTCACCGAGCGAAGATTATGAAAGTCCAGGCCCGACCGGGCCAAGTTTCGGTGCGGGGGTCCCAGTTAGGCCCTAGAATATGGTATTCAAATTTCAGGGCAGTAGGACCTTCCTATCTCAAAAACTGTTTTTCCACCACATTCTGAACCATTAGGTCTCGTAGGCAACACTTCTGAAGGGGCTTTGTCCAAATGACAGTCCATTTGGGAAAACTTTTTTTCTCTATGGGCTAGAACTACAAATCTTGGATATGTCGTTCTCGGGGCCCCGGGAAATGTGTGTAAACATTTTAGCATCCCTAGCTATCTCGAAAAGGCCGGAAAAGGGGCGTGACCTCCAACAGTACAGTCAATGTATATAAGACAGAGGTTAGTTTCTAGGCCCCATTTTTTGCGGGATGGAGGTGTACATTTGTGGCTTAATGTGTGTAGACACAGCTGGCCTGTGGCCACGTCTTTGAAGTCTGGGGTCAAAAGGTCAAAAGGAGCCGGCACCACGCCGCTTATGAGATAACAAAAAGTGAATCTGTATTTCTCTCATAACATTTTGTCATTATTGAAGAGAGGCCTGATTCTCAGATATGCATGTTGGACTGTTAGGGTATAGGTCTGGGAAGAACTTCTGGCCAAAATCTTGCAAGCGAGCCACTGGGTGCAGGTGCAACGAGATGGAGCACTTGCTGAGTCATTTCCTGTAGGGCTGGAGCCACAGGTTGAAGCGTATGCGTCCTTTGAAACCCCCTTTGATATATAAGAGACCCCAAGGTACAGTTTACTTAAATGTTCTCGCCTTAGTCACCTATTGTATCACTTCCTTTAGGGCTTCGGCCTCCTAATTGATCATTGTAGTATAATTGAATGCCCTCTTTCATATTATATGATACTTCCACCACTGGGACGTGGCAACAACTCTCCAAATCCATATGGGGAGGGGGGGGGGGATGCTTTTGGACAGTAGGGGTGTACACTAGACATAAATAGGAAGCAAACTCAGGAGAAGGAATGACCTCTCACAAATATTTATTGAATAAATTGTTTCAAATAACCCTGCCTCGTTAAATCAATGAACTTGGTGTTTTGCTTTCAAAAATAGGTTATAGAAGAAGTCTAAACTGCAGAAAATAAAAACATCCAAGCTGCCTTTTAAGGATACCTCGGAATATCTGTCTATTTTTTAACCGTCGGACCCCAGTTTACGACAAAAACAACACAATTTACGGCAGCTCCTTTGCCGCATGGTTTTTAGAGCCATGTAAGGATTAGAGGGGGCGGTCGATAGCAACCACCATAGCAGCATGACGGTCAAGTGACTGGATGCAGCCCCGTTGAAAAAAATAGAATACCACCCAACACACGGAGATTAATGATATTTAAATTATTATGACCATGAAGTCTTTATTTGCATGGGTTTACATTTCGTTCTGTGTAGCATGGAAAAATCGGAGAAACACTCCCATTCAGAATGCATTGGTTTACATTTCGTTCTTTGGAAAACGGTTCTTTAGTAATAATATTTGAGGGAATATTTTGTTGTTGTTGTTTTAGCAGCGAAATGCACCGTGTGTGTGTGTGTGTGTATGTGTGTGTGTGTGTGTGTGTGTGTGTGTGTGTGTGTGTGTGTGTCTGTGCGTGCGTGTGCGTGTGTGTGTGTGCGTGTGTGTGTGTGTATAACACGCTATTTTATGTTGAAATGCGACGTAATCCAGTGTTCACGAAACGTACACTGTCAACGAATGCTTTTGGCGACTGGGTTGCCTCTCAGATATACGTGTTTCTAACAAGATGATATCATTAAAAGTTACATAAAGTAACAGTTTAATAACACAAACGCAGGAAGCACGTGAGCTGCTAGTTTAGCGAAAGCAGCCTAACAACCTGACGTTGAAACATGCGAGCGATCCGATCAAATCCTAATAACTATAAAACTAAAGATCAGACACAATCACTGACTGAAGATTATGCAAGTAAAAAGTATATTTCTCGCTAGAAATGTTATTAGAAACACGTTTAACGGTGAATCGGTCCTAAAATATTGCATTTCCCATTCAGATAATAAAGATTAATAAAGATCATACACATTCACTGACTGAAGATTATGTAAGGAAAATGTACATTTCTCGCTAGAAATGTCATTAGAAACGCGTTTAATGGTGTATCTGTCCTAAAATATTGCATTTCCCATTCGGATAATAAAGATTAATATAAGCTACGCCGTGTTCCGGAGCCGCGGGGGATTCTGGGAATTGGGGTTGTCAGTTGACAAATGGGGCTTTTGTTAACTTGTTTTGTTGTTAGGATTAAGTGGGGTTGATGGGTTCGGGATGTTATGTGGTTGTGTGTTGTTCTATTAACATTGTTCGTGTGTTCATTGTTGTCGACACCGTCACCGAGAGTGACGTGACCATCGTTTCGTGCAGCTGTTCCGTGTTGAAGTCTCGTTCAATAAAAACCAACTCTCGTTGTCGAGCGTTCAATAAAAACCAACTCTCGTTGTCGAGCGTGCCCCCCCCCCCCCCTACAAACGTGTCTCCTCCCCCCTCACAACAAACGTGTCGTCGTCGTCGTCCCCCTTCAACTAACGTGTTCCCCCCCCCCCCCCCTACAATCGTGTCGTCGTCGTCCCCTCAACAAACATGTCCCCCCCCCCCCTCCCCGGTCAACAACAGTCTACCTCCCCCCCCCCCCCTAAACAATCGTGTCCACAATTTGCCGCGAAAGCCGTGAAACCCAAACCCCGAAACCCGCCTCCACAGCGGCACGCGTGGATACTGTAGGTATAACACGCTGTTTTTACGTTGTAATAGTACGTCTCCAGTGTTCATGGAAACGTACACCGTCAACGTTTTTTCTTGGCGACTGGGTTGCCTTCACATACACATAAATTCATTTATGTGTAGACTCCTCACACACACTATACACACACACTGACACACCACACCCCCTTCTGCCCGCCTGTCGGTGGAGCTGGCGGTCACATGGTTGCTGTGTTGCCGCGGCAGCAGCCGACACATCGTGCCGTGACGGAGCCTGTCGAGCAGCAGGAGGAGAGGAGGAGAAAAGGAGCTCTCATCTCTGAGAAGGAGGAAAAGAGCAGGAGAGGTAGCCGGAGGAGGAGAGGAGGGAGCAGCCATGTCTGAAACGCCTTTGCAGCAGAACGGCTCGACAGTGCAGTGAGTAGCTCAGAGATTTACCGCCAGAAATATCTCACTGTCCTCCCCTCATCTCCCTCCCCTCTCCTAGCCTCCTTCTATTTCTCCCCTGGTCTCTCCAACCATTTCCTCTCCCTTCCCTGTCCTCCCTCTTCCCTTCTCTCCTCCTTACTCCTCACCTTCACACCTTTTCTATTTCCTCCTCCCTTCCCTCTTTTCTCCTCCTACCTACCTTCTCTCTTCACCCTGCCTTCCTTCCTACCGTGTCTCCTTTTCTCCTTCCCCCTGTCTAGTTCCAGTGTCCCTCTGTCCATCATGCAGCAGCTGTAAGGATGGGTTGTCATGGCAACGGGAGCTCTGTCATGATGGGAGCTGCTGCTCTATTCTGACTGACACCATGCTCTCTCTCTTCCTCTCCGTCTCACCCCGTCAGTCTGTCTTTGAATGTACTCTCCCTCCTCATCTCTCTCTCTCTCTCTCTCTCTCTCTCTCTCTCTCTCTCTCTCTCTCTCTCTCTCTCTCTCTCTCTCTCTCTATCTGAAATATCCCGGTCTCTATCTCTATCCCGGTCTTCTTCTAGTCTCCCTGAAATACTCCGTCCCTAGCACTCTCTCTATCACTCCCTGTCTCTCTCTCCATTTAACACTCGTTCTCAGGGTCTCTGTCTCTTGCTCTCTCATCTATATTATCTCTCTCTGTCTCCCTCTGTCTATTTCTCTCTCCATCTGTCGGTTTCTCTCTGTCTGTATCTCTACCTGCCTCTCCGCCCTTCCCTCTCATGTCTTCCTCTGTCTGATGCTCTCGCGCTGCATCATACATTTTTTTCTCATTAACTCTTAGTGCTTTCCTCCATGTTATTCTCTCAATCAGGGTTCTGTCTGTCTGTCTGTCTGTCTGTCTGTCTGTCTGTCTGTCTGTCTGTCTGTCTGTCTGTCTGTCTCTGTCTCTCTCTCTCTCTCTCTCTCTCTCTCTCTCTCTCTCTCTGCCCCATCCCTGTCTCTCTCTGTACTCCATGTGTGTGCTTGAATAATTGTGTGTGTTGCCATATGTGGCCACATACTGTTCTTTGGTCTGTCTATGTGTGTGTGTGTGTCTGTGTGTTTGCGCGTGCGTGCATCCGTGTGTGAATGTTGGAACAATATTCAACCATTTTGCTAACTGCATTTGTTTATACCTGTTAAGCGAAACATAAAGACATAGTAAACTATGTATATATATTGCTCTGATTGAGTCCTAACCCCCTTCAGTATCAACATATTAGCATAGTATAGCATAGCATAGGATACCACCATATAGGATAGGAAAGGATAGTACACCCTAGGATAGTATTGCATAGCAAAGAGTAAATGTATCGTAAGAGAATAGCAACGTAGGTTATGGCCGAATAGAAAATAATAGGCCAGCCCAGAATAGAATTGCATGGAATAGACCAACACAGAATGGAATAGAATAGAATAGACTAACACATAAAATAATCAAATATAACAACATAGAATAGAACAACACAGAATAAAATAGAATAGACCAACACAGAATATAATATATTATAGTATAATATTATTAAATAGACCTACGCATAAAATAATATGATATAATTTAACCGATTAGAATATAGAATAAGTAGAATAGAATGGACCAACCAAGTATAGAACCCAACTGGGACAACACAGCTCTGCTTTCGCTCAGTAATATATATCAATCAATCAATCAATCAATCAATCAATCAATCAATCAATCAATCAATCAATCAATCAATCAACCAATCAATCAATCAAAAGGTATTTATCTGTTTATTTTTGTGCAAAACAGCAAAACAAAGTGCATGACAAGTGAAAACCTATTTCAAAAAGTAGAAATGTGTTTAAAGTAACAAATATAAAATGCAGCTACATTTAAGTGTACTACACACTATATCACTGTGATCAAGTTTCAAGATTCAAGATGCTTTATTTATCCCGAGGGAAATTATTGTGCAACAGTTACAATACAAAGGTGGGAAAGTAATACAGGGTTAGAGTCAAAATAGATAAAATAGATGGAAATAAAATAAGTACAAACTAAATAAGTGAAAAGGAGCGATTAGATAAAAGTGGTATTAGTGGTAAAAGTGGTAAAGTGATAAAGTGATAAATAAATATTATAGCAGCAATTGTTGGCAGCATAAATTAACTAAAGTGATTAAATAAATAAATTGGGTAAAAATAATGAAATAAATAAATAAAGTGACATTGGTCTCAGGGCATAGTGCCTCCACGGGCCCTTCTGCAGCCGGAGGTAGATGCATTAAACAGTCTGATGGCCACAGGAAGAAAAGACTTCCTCTGGCGTTCTGCGTTACACCGGGGGAGGATGAGTCTGTTGCTGAAGGTGCTTCTGCTCGAGGTCAGCACCTGGTGGAGAGGGTGCGCATTGTTGTCCAGGATATTGTGCAGTATACACAGCATCCTCTTCTCAGACACCACCACCAAAGAGTCCAGCTGGACCCCCAGGATGGAGCCAGCCTTCATGATGATCCTACTGATCTTCCTGTCATCAGCAGGGGGGGCAGCCTGCTGCCCCAGCACACAACTGCAAAAAAGATGGCACTGGCTATCATCGACTGGTAGAACATCCTCAGCATGATGTTACATACTTTGAATGACCGGAGCTTCCTCAAGAAATAGAGTCGACTCTGGCCCTTCTTGTAAACAGCCTCGGTGTTCTTGGCCCAGTCCAGTTTGTTATCCAGGAATACTCCAAGGTATTTGTAATCCTGGACAACATCCACAGTCACACCGTTGATGGAGATGGGTGTAGGGGCAGATTTCCTCCTGCGGAAATCCACCACCAGCTCCTTAGTCTTGGTGGGGTTGATAAGCAGATGGTTATTTGCACACCACTCGATAAAGGAGTCCACAACGCTCCTGTACTCCTCCTCCTTCCCCTCACTAACACAGCCAACAATTGCAGAGTCGTCCGCAAACTTCTGCAGGTGGCAGGACTCAGAGAGGAACTGAAAGTCTGAGGTGTACAGGGAGAACAGAAAGGGGGAAAGAACAGTTCCCTGAGGAGCCCCAGTGCTGCTGACCACAGTATCAGACACACCGTCCTGCAGTCTGACATACTGCGGTCGACCTGTCAAATAGTCTGTAATCCAGGAAACCAGGGGAGGGTCCACCTGCATCGCCGTCAGCTTAATCCCCAGCAGAGCAGGCCGGATGGTGTTGACCGCACTGGAGAAGTCCAAGAACAGGATTCTCACAGTGCTTCCCGGACTGTCCAGGTGGGCGCAGGCACGGTGGAGCAGGAAGATGATGGCGTCCTCCACACCTAGTCTCGGCTGGTAAGCAAACTGAAGAGGGTCCAATGATGAGCTGGCCAAGGGCCGAAGAAGTGACAGGACCAGCCTCTCCAGTGACTTCATCAGGTGAGACGTCAGTGCCACCGGTCTGTAGTCGTTGAGGATGCTGGGACGCGCCTTCTTCGGTCCAGGTACCAGGCAGGATGTCTTCCACAGTACAGGGACCCTCTCCAGACTCAGGCTCAGGTTGAAGATGTTCTGCAGAACTCCACTCAGCTGGGTTGCACATGTTTTGAGGACCCTTGGGCTGACACCGTCGGGTCCTGCTGCCTTGCCTGGGCGGAGTCTGCACAGCTCCTTCCTCACCTACTCTGCAGTGAAGGTCTGTCTGCCGTGTGTGTAGAAGGGTGTGGGGGGAGGTGATGGTGGGGGGGAGAGAACAGGTAGGGTGTAGTCAGGAAGTAATGGAGGGTGGGCAGCAGGGCTGGAGGTTTGGAGGTGGATGGTTGTAGAGGAGCTGGGGGAGGGGTAGTCCGGAGCCCTCTCATCAAACCTATTGAAAAACAGGTTCAACTCGTTGGCTCGTTCAGTACCACCTGCTATTGTTTGGCTGCCCGATGGTTTGTAGCCAGTGATGCTCCTCATGCCGCTCCACACGTCCTTCAGGTTGTTCTACTGGAGTTTGCGCTCCAACTTCATCCTGTAGCTGTCCTTACCCTGTTGGATCTTCTCCTTAAGCTTCCTCTGTACCCGCCTCATCTGCTCCCTGTCCCTATCTCTGAAGGCCCTCTTCTCATTCAGCAGGACCTTGATGTCTCTGGTGACCCACGGCTTGTTATTGGGGAAACAGCGTACAGTCACTGTAGGAACCACACTGTCCACACAGAAGTTGATGTACCCAGTTATGCAGTCCGTGAGATCATCAAGGTCCTCTCCATGTGAATCACAGAGCAACTCCCAGTCTGTTAGTTCAAAGCAGCCCTGCAAAGCTTCATCGGTCTCCTGTGACCATCTCCTCACAGTCCTGGTGGTCACAGGTAGCCGCTGGACTTGGGGCTTATACAGGGGCTGCAGGTGGATGAGGTTGTGGTCTGATTTTCCAAGAGGAGGAAGGGCAGTGGAGCTGTAAGCATCCTTAACATTTGCGTACAGCAGGTCAAGTGTCTTGTTTTCCCTGGTAGGACAGTCAACAAACTTGAAAGTGGGCAGTGTTGCAGCCAGAGTGATGTGATTGAAGTCCCCAGATATCGCGATGAATGCGTCAGGGTGCCGTGTCTGAAGTCCGGCGACGACGGTGTGGATGACGTCACTCGCGTCCACCGTGTTTGCAGTCGGAGGAATGTAAACAACCAGGAATATCACATGTGAGAACTCCCTCGGCAGATAATATGGCCGCAGACTCACGGCAAGCAGTTCAATGTCCGGGCTGCACACCCTCTCCTTCACCGTGACGTGACCAGGATGACACCACTTGTTGTTAATAAGAATAGCAAGTCCGCCACCTTTCCTCTTGCCACTCTCTCTGTGATTCCTGTCCGCCCGAACAGTCTGAAAGCCGTCCACAGTAACATTAACGTCCGGAATGTCCTCATGGAGCCACGTCTCCGTGAAACACAGCACACTGCTCTCACGATACACCCGCTGAGTCCTCACCAAGCCTGCCAGCTCGTCCGTCTTATTAGCCAACGACCTCACATTCCCCATGGTGATGGAAGGGAGAGATGGTTTATATCTCCGCTTCTTTTCTCGATGTTTACGTCCAGCCTTACATCCCCTGAACTTCCCCCTCAGTTCTCTGGGGATTTCAGGTCTCTCCCGCATCAGCGCCGATGGTTGTAGCGACAACAGCTGATCTCGGGTGTAAACAATAGATACGCCGCATTGTTGCGCCCCAACGGAGACACGGTCGGGAAAAATTGTCCAAAGAATGAGACACACAGACAAAAAACACGAAAAGAAGTTCCCAAATATAGTTGGCTAAGGTTAGTACAACTTACTGAAGAGAAAAAACGGTAATAGAAAACAATAAATATGAAACAAATAGCTAAAAGTGAAGAAAAGAGAGAGAGCAACTGTTGCTGGCAGCCGCTCGACACTGTTAGGGGGTTGTGGGTGCAGGCAGGCAGGTAGGTAGGACCCAAACGCAGACGGTATTAAGGAAACGGCACTTTATTCAAACCTAAAGGCTAAGGCACAGGAAACTCGGAACTCGGGAGACAACAGGGAACTCGGGAGGGAACAAGGAACACGGAACACGCAGGACTAACCACAGCAAACCACAAGCAACCACAATGACAGCACCAGGAACAAAGGAAAGACAAGGGCTTAAATAACAAACACAACGAGGAACAGCTGAGACACATTAGGGGAGGGAACAGTAATCAACACAGGAGGGAAACACAGGGAAACACACACACCCTGACAGACACAGCGCCATGGTAACGAAGTCAATTCACATTACAAGATCACATTACAGACTGCATAACCACATTACAATGTACAGCTGGAGCTACAACAGACTCATTATATTACTATTGGAGAGTTGTAGCGTCACAAATCTGACTTCAGATTTCCATTCTCAAGTCTGATTGCAGGCTGGGTTAACAGGGCATTTGTCGTGACAGCCTTTCACGTCCACCAATCAAGGGGCTGGTCTGGGGAGCCCTATCACTTAATTGGCTATTAACAGTGAACACAAATATGGCCAACACTAGTAAAACAGTAAAAACAGCTTGTTAAGGTTTCAAATGCTGTGTAGACTTGCCACTGTAGAAACACACGTTTTCAGTAACAGGCAACATAATGCTAAAATATAAAGGATATTTACGTTGATTGCATTTAATAAATGCAAGAGAATGTGAGAACATGAATTAATATGACTGAGGACAGTATGGTGAAGTAGCTATGCGTCAGATTCATCATCTGCTATTAAAGAGTCGTCTGCGGTTTGGAGGGAAGATTCCAGTAAGGAATCTTTGCTAATCTTGTTGAAGTTCTACCATCCGCTCTGCAGTGACTTCTTTCCACATCCACCCTACATCGGACACTAATGACAGTTTAATTTAAACACTTCATCACTGTTGACACCACTTTGGCTCATGATGACATTTTCTCGACATTTTCTCAGCAGAGAAAGAAGATCAGAGAGGGAGAGATGTGTGGTTAGGCTTTATTCTTTACACCCTCATCTCCTCCAATCACTTTCAATAAAACAACTTTAATACCATCCTTATAATACGTATTTGGTTATATTTGTTTCACCAGTGCTAGTGTACAACAGTGAGTAACACATGGTCACAGGAAGCTGCCTTGCATGTTTCAGTTCAAAGGAAATGCCAAACACTATTCAGAGAGAGAGAGAGAGAGAGAGAGAGAGAGAGAGAGAGAGAGAGAGAGAGAGAGAGAGAGAGAGAGAGAGAGAGGAACAGGAATAGTGTGCTTCGGGTAGTGATTATCTGGGTATCTGAGGACCAGAGCATCTGTTTCTCATCTCGTTCTCTTAGGAGAACAACTATTAATAGCTGAGCCAACAGAAACACTTGTATGGTATGCTGCATTCCCTCCTCTACCTGGGTCACGTAACCAGCGCTCCACTTCCTCAGGTCAGTCTGCCTGCAGTCGCTTGAGCAGGACAGGAGCCTCACAACCGATATGTTTCACAGCGTCCTCTCCGATTTGTGTTCATCTGTATCAAAGGGTGTGTATCCTGTTATCAACCTAGCAGAACATTTAGCAGGACAACCTGCTAAGTGCTAAGACATGTTCTACACCCTAACATGGTAATCATCCTAACAAGTCTTAATATCAACACACACAAATATAGGAAGAGTTTTAGTTAGTCTCTTTGTAAGCTAAGATGCCACACCCAACTATTCTTCATAACTTACTCCTTTTATCTCATTATATACTTGTTACTTTATTAGGGTTAAGGTAAGGGTTAGCTGTTAGCTATTTGCTCTAAGCCGACTATCGGTTGTTGATGGTGTACCCCGACTGTTAAATCTCTGCTGTCCTTTGGACGGGTGTAACACGGACAGACAGACAGACAGACAGACAGACAGACAGACAGACAGACAGACAGACAGACAGACAGACAACTCTGTCAGGGTTTCTTTGTTTTCTACTGATCTTCATGAAACACATTTTCTACTGATCTTCATGAAACTGCATTCTGCTCTTTTCCTATTATTCCCTCTGTAGCTCTCCCTGGATCCATTCTCCCCTCTTCCACTTCCCATAATCCTTTCTCTCTCTCTCTGTCCCTCTCTTCCTCTCAATGTGAGGGATGAAATATGAATGAGTTGAAGGTCTGGCAGCCAGATATCTGTCTGTTTGGCTTACTCAGCCCTTTATCTCTCTCTCTCTCTCTCTCTCTCTCTCTCTCTCTCTCTCTCTCTCTCTCTCTCTGTAGTGGATGTTTCTCTCTTTCTTCTTGTCTTCCCTATATCTCTGCCTTTCCCTCGATATACTCTCGCTATATTTTATCTTTGTTTTGTTTCACACATCTCACAGAGGATCAGAGGTTCAGAATCCAAATCCAATGACAAAGTAGAGTATGTATGGTATGTATAGTATATATGTATGTAAGATGTGTTTGTCTTTATCAAAGATACCTTACATCCAACAAATCCAACCTGTATACAACTTTTGTGCTCTCAAGGCCCTTGTAATCACAAATCAAATATCAAGATGCACAGGGTAGTGGTGAGGGTGTGGAAATCCCCGGTTTCTGGGTACCATCCCAATTTCCAAACCCTACGTTCTAGAGCCAGAAGCCCAGACCCCCTCTGGTCTCTGAAGCACTGTCCAAGAGCCAGAGGCCCAGACCCCCTCTGGTCTCTGAAGCACTGTCCTAGAGCCAGAGGCCCAGACCCCCTCTGGTCTCTGAAGCACTGTCCTAGAGCCAGAGGCCCAGAACCCCTCTGGTCTCTGAAGCACTGTCCTAGAGCCAGAGGCCCAGACCCCCTCTGGTCTCTGAAGCGCTGTTCTAGAGCCAGAGGCCCAGACCCCGACCCCCTCTGGTCTCTGAAGCACTGTCCTAGAGCCAGAGGCCCAGACCCCCTCTGGTCTCTGAAGCGCTGTTCTAGAGCCAGAGGCCCAGACCCCGACCCCCTCTGGTCTCTGAAGCACTGTCCTAGAGCCAGGGGCCCAGACCCCGACTGCCTCTGACCTCTGAAGGACCGTCCTAGAGCAAGGGGTTGTTGCTTTAGGACGACAAATCCTTTTACTGAGGGTATTACAACAGAATGCTCTTTAAATGCAACCTCTCCTACACAAACACACACATGCGCACAAACACAAACACTAACACACACATGTCAGAGAATGCTAACATGGACGACAGCATATACCCAGACATCTACACATTTAAAAGTAGATAATTAAGGTATTTTAGTTTAGTAGTTTAGTTTAGGAAACAAAATACATTTTCAAAATTCTCTGCCACCCTCTTGGCCTCTTTGTATGTTGTTGTTTCCTGTGTGTGTGTGTGTGTGTGTGTGTGTGTGTGTGTGTGTGTGTGTTTGTCTGTGTGTGTGTGTGTGTGTGTGCGTGTGTGTTTGTGTGTGTGTGTGTGTGCCTGTGTGTGTGTGTGTGTGTGTGTGTGCGACGTGTGTATGTATGTGTGTGTGTATATATGTGTTTACCGTCCTGCCTCTTTTCCACATCTGGAGGCCATTAACTCGGTGCTGGAAGAGAGGGGGCGGAGCCCGGCTGGCTGGGTGGTGAGGTCATTGCGTCGTCGTGGCGATGCCGGGAACAATGATGCTGTTGTCTCCAACGGCGACCAGCCAGATTTTCAAAACGAGGGGGGGGGGGGGGGGGGCGATATGTGTGGATGCTGTTGAGAAATGTTTTAAACTAACCGAATCTCACTGCCAGTACGAGAAGAAGAGGGAGCGAGAGAGAGAGAGAGAGAGAGAGAGAGAGAGAGAGAGAGAGAGAGGGAGAGGGAGAGGGAGAGGGAGAGAGAGAGAGAGAGAATGCCTACACTTAACTGTATAAGTACTCTACACTGTACATATGTTCAGAATGTCAATGTATATGTATGTGTCCCATGCCACTTTAGCCCATTGGACTGAAAAGAGAGGAAGAGAGACAGAGTTACACAGAGAGAGAGAGAGAGAGAGAGAGAGAGAGAGAGAGAGCGTGTGTTTACCTTATAGTTCAGGGTTAGCTTCCTGGCTTAGAGGTTGATGAGAGCTGTGACACAGTAGCTGCTTTCTCTCAAATCAACTATAAAAGAAACGAATACTGTACAGACGTGCTTGTGTGTATTCATGCATTTGAAACATTGTGTATATTATTGAAAGTGTGAATATCATTTTTTCTTTTGTATATGTGTGTTTTAGAATAACCAAACCAATTGCATATTGGTGTTTTACAGGTGATTGTTGTGTGTGTGTGTGTGTGTTTTTGTAGCTGTGTTTTTGTTGTGTGTGTGTGTGTTTAAGTATGTGTGTGTGTGTGTGTGTGTGTGTGTGTGTGTGTGTGTGTGT
This sequence comes from Gadus macrocephalus, assembly GCF_031168955.1. NCBI lineage: Eukaryota > Metazoa > Chordata > Actinopteri > Gadiformes > Gadidae > Gadus > Gadus macrocephalus. The sequence continues at coordinate 1,644,637 of NC_082400.1, forward strand.
GTGTATGTGTGTGTGTGTGTGTGTGTGTGTGTGTGTGTGTGTGTGTGTGTGTGCGTGCGTGTGTGTGTGTGTGTGTGTTTGTGTTCCTCTGGGGTCCAGGAAGTGGACCAGTACCGCTGCTGTTTCTCCTTATAAGGAGCTCCTGGATGAGGATGGAGGGAGCACGGAAAGAGAGAGAAAAATAAGAAGTTGAGAGACAAGTGTGTGTTTGTGTGTGTGTGTGTGTGTGTATGTGTGTGTGTGTGTGTGTGTGTGTGTGTGTGTGCATACATGTGCTGTGTGCTATGTGTATATCAGTGTTCCATTGATGTTAATAAGCATTACATGTACTGTGCAATATTGGGTTTAGATTTAGTGAACACATTTATCCAAAATGACTTATTACTGAGCTAATGGCTGCTCCTACTAATATAGATTGTATCGATAAATATTGGACCAATCGCAAAGATCAAGTTTCTTAACAACTTCACCAAGAGCAGAGAGTAGCTGTAGGAGTCAGCATGAACAGCAACCCCTCTGCTGTCTCCTATGTCTGTACACTGATCTAGAACCATCTTATAGTCAGCAGGATCCAGACAATGTGAGGTGTGCTGCCACCTCCATTGGTGTATAAACTTCATAGGGAGTAATGATGAGTCCACGACAAAGTTATAGTGGACTTTTATGTACTGAAGTAAAAGTGTCTAAGCAATACATCAACTGAAATGTAAGTGAAGTACACATTCTCCAAAAAAATACTTAAAAAATAATCCACTTAAAGTTCTGTCACTTTTTATCTTATCACCACTCCCTGCATGAAGAAATACCGATCTGTGAAGACAGCTCTGTGATGCTATAGGCTAATTGTGACGTAGCAACATCCATCTGTGAAGACTCAGTACTCTATGTGATGCTAAAAGTCAGCGGTGACGTAGCAACATCCTACTGTGTTGACTCGTTCTGCCAGCCATTCACATGGCCTTCGACGTGACAGATTGCGAGGCCGTCTCTCACATTCTGTCTCTCTCTCACCCTCTGTGAGTTAACTTTTTAAACATAACTTGTTGTTTATTGTTTTTCATTATGAAATTTCTATTAAATCATACCTACTGTTTTTATTGATGGTATGGTATGTATTTGTGTGAGTGTGTGTGTCTGTGTGTTTGTGGGGGAGCGCATGCTTTTATGTGTGGTTTGTGTGTGTGTCTGTGATTGTGTGTGGAGGCTCTTGTGCTTGCGTGTGTGTGTTGATGTGTGTGTGGTGTTGTGTGTGGACATGCGCTCGCTTGCGTGTGTGTTGTGTTGCGGCTAACCCTATTTATCTCGCTCTTTATCCTATCCTCCTCAGCCACCTCATGCCACTGTTTCCTCCAAAGCCATTCTCCTCTTCATGCATCCCCTCTTTCCCTTATTTCTCACTCTTTCTATCCTTCTCTATCTATCTCTCCTCTCTCCCTCCTTCTCTTTCAAATACTCTTTCTTGTCTTCCTCCTGCTCTCTCTCCTCTATCTCACTCCTCTTCCTACCTCCCTTTAATGTCTCTCTCCCTTTACTCTCTCTCTCTCTCAGCTGCTCCTCCCAGCTGCTGTATCACACATGGCCTGTGCCTCAAAAAAGAGAGGGAGGGACTGAGTGACGGAGGGGGTGGGCGAAGGGGAGGAGTGAGAAGGAGTGGGAGAGAAAGAAAGAAGAGAGGGAATGCGAGCGGCCGAGTGAGAGACACATGGACAGTGAATGAAAGACTATTTCCTTCTGGATTCCCGCGCTGTGTCTCCTGCTACTGTGCGTCTCTCTCTAGCTCTCCCTCCTCCCCCCCCCTCTCTCTCTCTCTTTCTTTACCTCTTTCTCTCCGCTTGGATTACTGGGAAGGAAGACCTGATCTGGATAGACCCCTTGCTTCTACCCTTTCTTCTCCCACTCCCTCTTCCTTCTCCCTCCTCTCACTTTCTATATCTCCCCCTGTCCTTCTGCTGCTGTGTTGAGGTGCTGATCTGTCTCCCCCCCTCTCCTATCCTCTTCACCTCCTGCTCTCCTCTTCTCCTCCAGAATGTCCTCCATGGATAACAAGCTCCACAAGGAGAGGCTCCAAGCCTTGGCGGTAAGTGGAAGTCCCTTCTTCTTATTCTTCTACTTTCCATGGCTTTTCATCTCATACCGTTTGGTCTGTTGGTTATCCAATTGTAAGTTTAGTTCAGCCTGTTTATTCACTCACTTGTTTACCCGGCTGTTTATCTATCGGTCTGTCTTTCTGTCTGTCTATCTTGTCAACAGAAACGTCTCTCTCTCTCTCTCTCTCTCTCTCTCTCTCTCTCTCTCTCTCTCTCTCTCTCTCTCTCTCTCTCTCTCTCTCTCTCTCTCTGTCTCTCTCCGTGTTGTGTTCCCAGTTGCGTGTGTGGAGGTTGGGGATGGAGACTGGAGTGTCATAAATATTTGGCCTGTTATGCCCTTTGAGACTGTAATGGTGATTAAGGGCTATACAAATATAATTGAATTGAATTGAATTGAAAGTTGGTGGGAAGTCAGATGTTTTCTTTTCAGATGTGTGTAAGAAGGTCTTGAGTCACGTAGTGTTGGTGGTTTTCCCAGAGCCACGCACCAGGTCTGGTCTGGGGGTCGTGGGTCTGGGGCTCTTGGGTCTGAGGTCTGGGCGTCTGGGGTCTTGAGATCTGGGTCTGGAGGTCTGGGGTCTCAAGGTCTGGGGTCTGGGGGTCCTGGTTGTTGGTCTTGCTGATACTGGTTCAGATATAGAGACCAAAGAGCCCTAGCCTTGGACAACATTTGACGCCAGCAAGGAACCACACAGCATACCACACTCACACACACACACACACACGCACACACACACACACACACGCACGCACACACACACACACGCACACACACACACACACACACACATAGGTGGGGTAACAGCCGATGTAGCAACTATTTCAGCCACGTTGAACCATGGCATCCATGCTCACATGATCTGACTCAAGTCTCTCATTCACTCACTTGCTCTCTCTCTCTCTCATTCACTCTCTTGCTCTCTCTCTCTCACACTCGCCCGCACACTTTCTCACTAAAACTTGCAGACAAATGTATTGTGTGGGTTTTGATGAACCCCTTGAAAGGTTGGTCAGTTATGGAAATAACGATTAGGTTGGTGCATTGGTCTGGTTATTCAGACAAAAGGGGTTTCTGTGCATTCAGATGTGGACGTGGTAAGATGGGTTTACTTCTGTTTGGCACCCGGAGGCCCCCATAGGACGTTCCACAGTGTGATGTTATCTGTGTTGATCTATGCAGGGCTTTGGTTCATAGTAGTGGAGGTGTCAACAGTTTAGCAACACATTAAAGCTGTGTGTCAAACAGAGGTAAACCATCTGAGTCTGCTGGCTCCGGCAGTACAGTCTGCATCATCTCAGCTGCGTGTGTGTGTGTGTGTGCCTGTGTGTGTGTGTGTGAGTGTGTGTGTGTGTGTGTGTGTGTGTGTGTGTGTGTGTGTGTGTGTGTGTGTGTGTGTGTGTGTGTGTGTGTGTGTGTGTGTGTGTGTGTGTGTGTGCCTGCGTGCGTGCGTGCGTGTGTGTGTTTATGATTGTATGGACTGCTCTCCCTTGTTGGATATCAACCAAAACACACACAAACACACACACACACAGACATATACACACACACACACACACACACACACACACACACACACACACACACACAATCATAAGGCAGGCAGTAATGGCTTGGCCTCAGCAGTTAAATACCGAGTGGTTTCTATAACAGGCTCAATACTGGGACATTATGGTGCAGCAGAACTCACAACCTAGCTGTGAGACAAGCAGTAGATAATTAGACCTACTGCTCACTGAACTTAGGGACTACAAACTCATTAGACGGGCTGGTCATCTTTCTCATATACTAATTTCCCATGTTTACCTTGCTTGTTTTAGGGTTTCTGTGTGTGTGCGTGTGTGTGTGCGTGTGTGTGTGTGTGTGTCTGTGTTGGAGGTGTGTGTTTTGTGTGTCTAGCTGTGATTTTTGTCGCTTTCCGGTCAGATAGGTCAGACTACCCACGCATGTGTGTGTGCGTGTATGTGTCTGTTTGTGTGTTTGTGTGTGAGAGTGTGTGTGTGTATGTGTGTAGGTGTATCTGTGTGTGTATGTATGTTTATGTGAGTGTGTGAACCGATTCAGTCTGAGAGTGTAATCAATATTTCATTCTTATGAGGACTGGCCGGTATCGCTGTAAGTGTCTGACTTCATCAATATTTATCAGCTCTTTGTGTCGACCTGCAGAGCTTCCTCTGTCACCTCATCCACCGCTCAGCAGGCTACTGTTGATTGCGCTACTGTTGATTGCGCTACTGCCTGCTATTGCTAATGGCAAGGTAAGCTAGGCTACTGCTGCTATCGCTACTGAATAGGCTACTGCTGCTATCGCTACTGACTAGGCTAGTTAGACAACTGCCTCTATCCCTGCTGGCTATGCTAGCTAGGCTATTGCTGATAATACTACTGAGTAGGCTAGTTACGCACCTGCTTATATGCCTATTTGCTATGCTAGCAAGGCTATTGCTACTATCACTACCAGCTAATCTTGCGAAAGAACTGCTGTTATCGCAACTGGTTGGGCTAGCCAGGTTACTCCTGATACAATATCCTAGAAACATCGCTATGCTAACAAGTGCTGTTTCGAGATAGTAACAGTTTAATTCATGCTTTGGGCTAAAGGGCTGCCATCTAGCAGTAGCTAGGCTTTTGTCATGGCAATGGTACTATACTGGGGGAGCGTGTCTATGTTCCCCGAGTCCTATGTTCCCCGGGTCCTATGTTCCCCAGGTCCCTTTTTTTTTAAAAAAGGGACCCTTTTTTTAAAAAAAAGGGTCCTATGTTCCCCGCTTTTCCCAAAAAGGGTCCTATGTTCCCCGATATGTATGTGACCGGAGAACATAGGACCCTTTTTCAAAAAAGGGGTCCTTTGTTCCCCGAGAGGGGAACATAGGACCAGGGAAACATAGGACCCTTTTTAAAAAAGGGTCCTATGTTCCCCGGTCTGTTACTTTTTCCACCATTACTGCCAAATTCCGGCCGAGATAACCACCATTGCATGTCTTTACCTTTTGTGGAAGAGGGAGAGACTTTGGAGAGCCCGACGCAGTCTATTCATAATATTTTAATGACCACGGAAGGGGCAGAGAATGAAGTATTGATTAGACAGCGATTTATTAGATACCACCGCTAATAAACCATTGGAAAACAAAAAGACCGGTAACCATAGCAACGCCGGTAAACAAAGCCCGAGAAGCCAAATCCCTACGAGAGCTCCCCGCGCTACGGCCATCAGGAGGCGCACACAGCTTTTGGCCGTGATATTTATATACAATTATATTATATTATATACTTTTATCTATAGAGCTCCGGGAGTCGCAAACGGCAACAATCACTTTCTCCTCCATGCTAAGGTTCATCCCGGACTGCACTGCACTGAGTTGGCCGGTTGAACGCTGATTGGCTGTTACGTTACACATGTCACTCAGTGGCCACGCTGTTGAACGCTGATTGGCTGTCATCACGCGAATGTCGTGTCAAAGTTTAAATATTTTTAAAGATTGATTGCGGGGAACATACCCCCGCAACAGTGGGGAGCATAGGACCCTTTTTCAGAAAAAGGGTCCTATGCTCCCCGGTATGTATTGCTACAGGGGAACATAGGACCCTTTTATGGGAAAAACAGGGAACATAGGACTTTAAAAAAAGGGTCCTAAGGGTCCTATGTGCCCCGAGGGGGGAACATAGGACCCGGGGAACATAGGACCCGGGGAACATAGGGATGACCCCCTATAGGGACTAGCTACAGCTAGGTTACTGTTTTGGTAACATTGTTCTAATTGCTAGCACTGGATTACTTGGGATGAAAACATCTTAATGTTAAATACAGTAAGCAAAAGGCTCTCACAGGAACCTGTTCTATTCCTCAGGTCCTACTGAGCCAGGGTGCTCAGCAGCACTTACCCTGAGTGACTCCCCCCATGCTCCATGTGTTAAACCAGTTGACCCTGGTCTGGGAGGGCTGAGCTACTGGAGAACTGGGAGAGGGATTAGACAGCAGACAGCTGCCATCTGGGCGTCTACATCCTCCTGTTACTGTTACCATTTAGTTATATAGCAGATACTGTTATAAAAAGTGAATTACAGAGATTTAAAATACATGTCAATAAGAACAGGTAGGAATCAGGACATGTAAGAATATCTACAGGTTGGGCTGCGGAAATCAAACCCAGTGCCATTTAGCTGGAAGCATAACACCCTAACCTGGATCTGATTAACATGTTACATACTGCATGAGGGGGAGAGAGGGTTAACATGGTATGTACTGCAGGAGGGGGAGAGAGGGCTTACATGTTCAAAAATGCAGGAGGGGAGAGAGAGTTAACATGTTATGTACTGCAGAAGGTGGGAGAGGATTAACATGATATATACTGCAAGACGTGGAGAGAGGGTTAACATGATATATACTGCAGTGTGGTGAGAGAGGGAAAACATGTTAAATACTGCAGTGTGTGCAGAGAGATGGTTAATGTGTTATATACCGCAGGACGAAGAGAAAGGGTTATCATCTTATATATCGCAGGAGGGGGAGAGTTATCATGGTATGTACTGTAGTGTGTGGAGAGAGGGTTAACATTTTATGTAGTGCAGTGTGTGGAAAGAGGGTTAACATGTTATATACTGCAACATGTGGAGAGAGGGTAAACATTTTAGATACTGCAGTGTGTGGAGAGAGGTTTAACATATATAATTCAGCACGTGGACAGAGGGTTAACATGTTCTGTACTGCAGGAGGGGAGAGAGGTTTAACATGATATAGACTGCAGTGTGTAAAGAGAGATGGGTAACATGTTATATACTGCAACATGCAGAGAGAGTGTTAACATCTTATATACCACAAGACGTGGTGAAAGGGTTAACATGTTATATACCACAGGAGGGGGAAAGAGAGTTAACATTGTATATACTGCAGCATGTGGAGAGAGGGTTAATATGTTATATACTGCAGGAGGGGTAGAGAGGGTTAACATGATATAGACTGCAGCATACCGAGAGAGGGTTTACATGTTATATACTGCAGGAGAGGGAGAGAGGTTTTAACATGTTATATACTTCAGGATGTGGAGAGAGGGCTAACATGTTATATACTGCAGTGTGTGCAGAGAGATGGGTAACACGATATATTCTGCAACATACAGAGAGAGTGTTAACATTGTATATACCGCAAGACGTATAGAAAGGGTTAAAATGTTATGTACCGCAGGAGGGGGAAAGAGAGTTAACATGTTATATACTGCAGTGTGTGGAGAGAGAGAGAGGGTTTATATGTTATATACTGCAGGCGGTGGAGAGAGGTTGAACGTGTTTTATAATTCAGCATGTGGAGAGAAGGTTAGCATGTTATATACTGCAGTGTGTGGAGAGAGGGTTAACATGTTACATACTGCAGTGTGTGGAGAGAGGGTTAACATGTTATATACTGCAGCTTGTGGAGAGAGGGTTAACATGTTATATACTGCAGTGTTTCAAGAGTGGGTAAACATGTTATACACTGAAGGAGGGGGAGAGAGGGTTAACATGTTATATGCTGCAGTGTGTGGAGAAGCGGTTAACATGTTTTATACTGCAGCATGTGGAAAGAGGGTTAACATCTTATATACTGCAGGAGGGGTAGAGAGGGTTAACATGTTATATACTGCAGCATGTGGAGATAGGGTTAACATGTTATGTACTGCAGGAGGGGTAAAGAGGGTTAACAAGTTAGATACTGAAGAATGTGGAGAGAGGGTTAACATTTTCTGTACTGCAGGAGGGGTAAAGAGGGTTAACATGTTATATACTGCAGGAGGGGGAGCGAGGGTAAACATGTTATATACTGCAGGAGGGGGACAGAGGGTTAACATGTTATGTACTACAGTGTGTGCAGAGATATTGTAAATGTGTTATATCCTGCAACATGCAGAGAGAGGTTTAACATGTTATATACCACAGGAAGTAGAGAAAGGGTTAACATGTTATATACCGCAGGAGGGGGAAATAGGTTGAACATGTTACATAATTCAGCAAGTGAAGAGAGGTTTAACATGTTATATACCTCAGTGTGTGGAGAGGGGGTTAACATGTTATATGTTGCAGAATGTGGAGAGGGCTGACATGTTATATACTGCAGTGTGTGGAGAGAGGGTTAACATGTTATATACTGCAGTGTGTGGAGAGAGGGTTAACATATACTGCAGGAGGGGGAGAGAGGGTTGACATGTTATAAACTGCAGGAGGTGGAGAGAGGGTTAACATGTTATATACTGCAGTATGTGGAGAGAGGGTTAACATGTTATATACTGCAGTGTGTGTGGAGAGAGGGTTAACATGTTATACACTGCAGGAGGGGGAGAGAGGGTTAACATGTTATATACTGCAGTATGTGGAGAGAGGGTTAACATGTTATATACTGCAGCATGTGGCGAGAGGATTAACATGTTATATACTGCAGTCAGTGTGGAGAGAGGGTTAACATGTTATATACTGCAGTGTGTGGAGAGAGGGTTAACATGTTATATACTGCAGTGTGTGGAGAGAGGGTTAAAATGTTAAATACTGCAGCAGGTGGAGTGAGGGTAAAAAATGCTGCAGGACGTGATTGGGGAACTGAGAAGTATGACTAAAGTAGTTGCTACCAGTAGGAGTTCCCAGTGCCACGATGCAGCTGGACTATGGCCACGGACATGGAGGTCACTGAATCTGACTTTCAATGGAGACCTTACACAAACTGTTTAATATATAATTTGAATTCAACCATAATGCTGTGTTGAAAATACCTGATATCATATAAATATTGGTGAAAAGGTTCATGCTTACATCTGAGCGTTTACCCTCAAATTATAACCAATTGAAATATGGCAGCCATCTTGTGGATGTTGGCTGCTCATCGCTGCTCTGAAGACACAGGTCTGCAGTGGATCAGCCGGGAGCCACGTTGTCGTTCGCTGTAGAGCAAAAACACTTTTGTAAGCGGACTCTTACATTGAGTATGCTTAAGTTCAATTGCTTCTATTGATTCTGCTTGTATCAGACGCTTTTATCAAAAATAACTAACAGTGAATTCAGATGCCATTGTGTGTGTGTATGGGGCTAGACTGGTAGATTTTGACATTGGAGACTGAACCTAGAACCTTTCAACTGGGAATCAAACCTGCAGGTTCCTCTGAGCCCACAGTTTGATGCAGCTTGCAGCATGTCGGCTGCAAGTGGTGTAGGTTTCCATGGCGACTAATTGCACAGATAAGTGAGCGGTTGTGATGTCACAACCTCACTAGCCAGAATTTTCTGTCGCTATATTATCAACATGTAATTATTGAGGTCATTACAAGCTATGTGTGTGTGTATGCATGTGAGTGTGTGTATGTATGTGAGTGTGTGTGTGTGTGTGTGTGTGTGTGTATGTGTGTGTGTTTGTGTGTGTGTGAGTGTGTATGTGTGTGTTTGTGTGTGTGTGTGTGTGTGTGTGTGTGTGTGTGTGTGTGTGTGTGTGTGTGTGTGTGTGTGCGTGTGTGTGTGTGTGCGTATGTGTGTGTTTGTATGTGTGTGTGTGTGTGTGTGTGCAACCTGGAATCACGCAATGTCGTGGTCATGCGCACGAACGTTAATCTATTGAATCATGTGTCCCACAGCACGATTCTCAGACTTTTTTCGTGCTACACAGAACGAAATGTAAACCAATGTATTTTGAATCGGAGCGTTTTTCAGACGAGAGAGAGAGTGTGCGCAGACAGTACAGTGCACCCTCTAGTTATATATAGGTCAATATTTCAGATTTTTTAAGTAGACCTCTTCAAAAACTGAAATGAACGTGCTCCATAGAACGTGGGTTTCTCAGACAATTAACGTGCTCCACAAAACGAAACGAGAGAAAGAGAGAGGGAGAGAGAGAGAGAGAGAGAGAGAGAGAGAGGCTTCAGAAGGGATGTGCGCAGATATTACAGTGCACTCTGAAGTTATATATATGTCAATATTTTCGATTCTTTTTGAGCAGACCTCTTCAAAAACTGTAATGAACGTGCTCCACAGAACGTGCGTTTCTCAGACAATTGACGTGCTCCACAAAACGAAACGAGAGAGAGAGAGAGAGAGAGAGAGGTAGAGAGAGAGAGGCTTCAGAAGGGATTTGCGCAGATAGTACAATGCACCCTTTACTTATATTTGTGTCAAAAAAATAAACGATTGTCCGACATTAGTCGTACTGCACAGTACGAAATGTAAACCCATGCATTTTGGATTGGAGCGTTTCTCAGAATATACACAGGCATATATATTCATTATATAGGAGAGGCCCTCTTGAGCCCATCAGTTACTTGGCTCCGCACCGCAGTGCATCAGTGTCCCTCTCTATGGCTCCCTCTCTATTGCCGCTTTTCCACTGCATGGTACCAGCTCGACACGACTCGACACGACTCGACTCAGCTCGCATTTTTTGCGTTTCCACCGCGGTACCATGGTATCTGGTACCTGAAGTGGCTGCTTTTTCTAGTACCTACTCGCTCTAGGTTCCAAGCGAGCTGAGCCGATGCTAAAAGGTGACGTCGGCAGACGGCCGGCGACTGATTGGCCAGAGTGTGACGAAGTCACGAGAGCGACATGGCAACCATGCTGGTAACATCCATAGCAGCGCCGCAGCCAACATGTTCCACTTCTCCAACTTCTTCAACATGCCAGCTAATAATAGTAATGTGATCGATGTCCTCCATTGTTGTTATGTGGGTTCTGTCAATGTGTGGGTTGCGTATGTGTTGTTTGCGTCGCGTACACAAATACGTCACTGCCCTTTCGCGCAGCCGACCCCGCCCACGTCCAGGAGGTACTTTTTGCGGTGGAAAAGCACCCGTGCTGCTACCGTGTCGAGTCGTGTCGTGTCGAGTCGTGTCGAGTCGAGCTACATGTGCGGTGGAAAAGCGGCATATGGCTCCCTCTCTCTCTTTTTCACTGTGTTTCGAGAATTCATATCGATATAACGAGAAAGGATGTAATGATAATGGCAAGAAAATAAAGGCTCAATGGTATTTTATAATTGAAATATAATTAAATTAAAGCGTGTAAAGAGGAAATGAGGCGATCTAGTTGTGGCCCATAACCTTATTTTTTACATCGTTTTTATATTATGAATATTTTAATATTGTCTGGTATACCTGAACCACACTTACACATTGGTGGAAGTGGATTTTCAACGGTCAGATAGGCTACAGATCTTGTTATAACGATAATTGAATGAAAGCTACATGGTCTAAATATTATAATTAAATAATTGTATATTTAATATGTATAATATATATTTTAATATTAAATTAATTAAATATTAAACCAATGCATTTCAATCTGGTGATTTTTTCGACTTCAGAAGGTGGGGCGTGCTGCGCAGTGCACGCTCTAGCATACCGATACTGTTATAACAATAATTAAATAAAAGCTACAATTCTACTTATAATGTTATAACAAAATCATTTTATATAAAAAAAATACATAGATAGATAATGTATATTTTAATATTTAATTAATTCAATGTTAACCCAATGTATTTCAATCAGGAGATTTTTTTAAACTTCAAAAGGGCGGCCCAGTGCTCGCCCCCTCGTTCTATTTTCCACAGTTTAGACTTGTAATTAATAAGTTCCTTTTGTAATCAACGTGACTCTTTTCTTTTTTTCATCACTGTCTGGTGGCTATAGGTAACGTCACTCTGAGAGATGTGCACGGACACATTTAACGAGGCAGGGTTATTTGAAAAAAATCATTAAGTTATCATGTGTGAGAGGTTATTCCTTGTGTATTGACAACACAGACTCACTCCGAGAACGTCAGATACCGACTATTGGCAAGGGCACTTTGGCGTCGGTCGCTGAGGGAATGGTACCCTTCGGCGTCATCTGCAGACGGAGAGGGGGTTCAATTCACTACAATGTTATGCCATCCCCGGCGATGTTTGACGCTCAGAGTGGGTGCTCCAGCAGCCCATTCACTCCTGTATTAACCCGACTACGGCTCTAATAGACGCTGTGAGCATCTTTCCTACTAGGATATTTATTTATTTATTATAGGCTATACGGAGCCCACCAGACTTCCTCGAAGCAACGAGAATGGTCTATTAAATTCAAGATGGGCGTGCGCGAATAGGGTTAACCACGTTTGTTAAGGGCGGAAACGGAGCTGCCGTCAATTGTATTGTTTTTGTCGTAAACAAGTTAGTTTTTGTCGTAAAGTTGGTTAGGAAATAGACAAATATTCTAAGGTTTCCTTCAAAAAGCACCTTGGATGTTTCTATTTTACTTTTTAGTTACTTTTTTAATTAACTTAACGTTTTTTTAATCTTTGTCTGGTGGCTTGTTACGTCACTCTGAGAGACGCTCATGGACAGATTTTATAGTGACACAGTCTATAACCTATTCTTGAAAGCAAAACACCAAACACCGAGGCAGGGTTTTTTGAAGCAATTAATTAAATATGTGTGAGAGGTCATTCCTCCTCCTGAGTGTGCTTCCTATTTATGTCTAGTGTACACCCCTACTGTCCACAAGCACCCCCCCCCCCTCCCCATATGGATATGGAGAATGGTTGCCACGTCCCAGTGGTGGTGGTGTCATACATATGAAAGAGGGCATTCAAATATACTACAATGATCAATTAGGAGACCGAAGCCCTAAAGGAAGTTATGCAATAGGTGACTGAGTCGAGGACATGGGGTCTCTTTCATATCAAAGGGGGTCTCAAAGGACGCATACGATGATCAACTTGTGGCTCCAGCCCTACAGGAAATGACTCAGCAAGTGCTCCATCTCGTTACACCTTACCAAACGTTCTTCCCAGACCTACACCCTAGCCAGCCAACATGCATATCTGAGAATCAGGCCTCTCTTTAATAATGACAAAAAACTATGAGAAATGCACATTAACTTTTTTCTATCTCACAAGCGGCGTGGTGCCTGCTCCTTTTGACCTTTTGACCCCAGACATCAAAAACTTGGCAACAGGCCAGCTCTGTCTAAACACCTTAAGCCACAAATATACACCTCCATCCCACAAAAAAATGGGGACTAAAAACGAACCTCTGTCTTATGTACATTTACTCTACTGTTGGAGGTCACGCCCCTTTTCCCACCTTTTCGAGATAGCTAGAGAAGCCAAAATGTATACACACATTTCCCGGGGTCCCGAGAACGACATATCCGAGATTTGGACCCCTTATGGAAAAAAAGTTTTCCCAAATGGACTGTTATTTGGACAAAGCCTCTCAGAAGTGTTGCCTGCAAGACCTAGGGCCCTATCTTGCATCCGGCGCAAGTGACTTAGTCACTGGCGCATGTGTCGTTGCTAGTTTACAACTGGCGCAGAGCGTTCTTTTCCCACCAGCGCCACTCGCCGGTAAATTAGGGATTGATCATGCGCCCCAAGGGGCGGTTCGGCGGAAGGAGGAGGCGTGTTCTGGCGCAAACGCTATTTTGCCGTTGCTGAGTACCATTGCGCTACTGACCAGGAAATACCTGGTTTAAAGTCAGTGGCGCGTTGTTCAGATGCTATTTTAAGGGCGGATGCATACATGCGCATGCGATGCATACGGATTGCTTGTGCACCTCGCGCATACACTTTGCTTCTCTGATCTACCTAGCCGCACATTCTTGGTAAATTATTTGGGAAAGAACAGCTGATGCAGCGGTAATAAGTTGTACTTTTAAATCAATGCATCTGCAAACACCGTACAGCAAAAACATATTTTCTTGACACAGACATCGTGTAGGCCTACATGCCCATAACTTTTAGGATTGATGAGTATTTGATCGTGAAAAACATTGTTTTACCGCCGCGAGTGAGTGTTAAAAAGAATGAATGAATGCGGGCGCGCGTGTGTGCTCTGTTTAAACACACGCAAACTAAACACGTAACGCATAATACAATCAATGGCAATGTCTATTACCGCGGGGACACATGGATATTAGGATAGCATACAATACTGATAAGAAACAATGTTTATAATGTATTGCGTATATCATTAAATAGAACCACAGTTACCGCATATCATATGTTATATCATATACGTTTTCTTTGGCGAAATTTATTTGAAGACTCAGTATTTCTGAAGTTGTGGAAGAAAACCCCTCATTCCATGTGTGAATTAGGCCATATTATTTGGCAATAAACTGAGCCATTTGCAGTTTGAAATTCATGTGCATCTGTCTCATCGGAGACTGCAGACGCGCTGTCAAAATATCAACTCGTCCGATTCAAATGCGCTCATGGCTCTTAAAGGGGATGGGAGCTGGCACTCTCATTGGTTTGTTGGACGTTACGCCCAAACCACACCTACGGGTAATTAGGCTGCTTCAGACCAACCCTTTTGACACTTGCGCCGCGACGCAAGTGTCATTTATCCGCCTGTAAAATAGCGATAGCGCCGTAGAACCGCCCACAAAGCAACTTGCGCTTTGCGCTTCCCACTTGCGTTTCAGACCGTTAAAATAGGGCCCCTAGTGTTGTCCAGGAGTTGTCCAAGGAGTTTTCCAAGGAGTTGTCCAGGAGGCGGCGGAGAACCGACCGGACGTGGGTGACGTGCTCCTCAAGATTGCGGGAAAAAATCAGGATGTCATCCAGTTCCACAAAGACAAACTTATTTAAAATGTCCCGCAGCAGGTCGTTGACCAGCGCTTGAAAGACTGCCGGGGCGTGGGTCAAGCCGAAGGGCATCACGAGATACTCATAATGGCCCGTTGGTGTGTTGAAGGCCGTCTTCCATTCGTCTCCGTCTTGGATGCGGACCAGATGGCATTTCTTAGGTCGAGGGGGCAACGGTGAAGACCGTTGCCCCCTGGAGCAGCTCAAAGGCAGTGATCCGGGGATATTCCCAAAAGATCTGGGGCTATAGCCTCGAATGCCCAGGTCTAACGACGCGGCTGCCGCAAGCACCTCGTTAACACGCACACACAATGACATAGGGAGAGGCTTTTATGATTTGTATGAAATCTATCTGTTTATTTCAACCACTGCGCAATCAACATTCAACATCAAAATTATTTCAACGTGGGCTTAGGCAGATAGGCCTACATGTTCAAAATCTATTAACATATTCTCCATCCATTAAAAGATAAAGATCAGTTAAAGGTCGGGTATGGAATTCTCTTTTTTGGCCATTTTTGCAAAATTACTTGAAATCCTTATCATAACCCACTTACAGCCACTGAGTTAGAAGTATTGACATGAAAATTAAACAAGTCAATCATCTGTGGAACGGGCAGGGCTCGAAAAACTCCATCCTATGATTTCCAGACCCACCGAGTGGCATTGGACAGTAAGTTCGTCAATCAAACGGTCGTACTGCACTCCCACTCCCCGCGCGACCCCTTCGTGCACGTACTCAAAGCTCGTGACCCAGAGCAAGCTTCTGTTTGTTGTTATCCTGCGGTAGCTACTGGAGCTAGCTAACTAGCTAACGCATCTGTTCGCTCGTGCATGATTGCGCGTCCATGTACTTGGAATGGGTGGAGTCAGAGTCAGCGTTGAAGGAGAGGGGGTAGGACCATTTCAGTTGTGTATTTTCAAAATCTGCTGTCGATTCGCAAATCCCATACCCAACCTTTAAGTAATTAATTAGTCTGAAATATACCAGCCAGCACATACACATTTGACTAGCAGCTTGTTCTAGCTCCCGCCTAGCAATAACGTCAATGATTGAGCTCTGGCTAACAGTTTTTCTGTCAATTCAACTGCACGACTCGTTGATGCCTGACTTCGGAATAAATCCGTTATTTTTGAGCACTTAGCTGCATCCCCCTCCAGCATCCGCTTCTTCTGGCCTTTTCAGCTCTTCCTTTCTCCTTTCTCTTCTTGCCTTCCATGAGTGCCACAACAAGCAAGCAACCAAGACCTTGCTCGCTTTCTCTGTCTGACGTGTCTTTAGGGTCATGCCATTAGACGTGGGGCCGCTCATATATAATAATAATGGATTGCATTTATATAGCGCTTTTCTAGACACTCAAAGACGCTTTTTACAGGGAAGGGGGAACCTCACTCATGGGTGTCAGTTTGGTTTGAAATGTGCTGGGGACAGAGACGCATTCGGAAGTGCATTTTTAGAAGTGATGGGTACAATGAGGATGCACTCTTTTTTCTCTCTTTAGTGCCGGTAATGAAAGGTTCTGAAAGACGGCATAACCATGTAGCTAATTACTAAGGAATAAAATGTATACAAAATCTGTCTGGCACGTTTTATGAAGAAAACGTTTTCATAAAGCATCGGACATATGACCCACTATGTTCTGCTCCATGTATCCAATGTTGACAACGTGACATGATATGGCTAAGCTAACAACATAAACAAGGAAACAAGGAATTTAACTGCGTGTTTAAGTTCAGAAGGGCCAAAGGTGTGGCTACACACAGCACTACAAAAGTCAAGATTGAAAAAGAAAAAAATATTTGTTGCACAGCTGGACGCTGTATCACATCAGGAGCTGGCTGTTCTCAATTCACAACACACATTCCATCAAAACTAGCCTACATCAGGCATTCTGACCAAAACTCATGAACTCCCCCCCACAATTATTCCAGAATTCAAGCAAAGCAAGAATGACCAAAAGTCACTTTGTGTCAACAAGAGACTGACTCCACCGACTATCAATTGCAAGTTAAAACAGCCGACCACTTGAGTGCAAAAAACACAAAAGACCTCGCCACAGCACCAGCAAATCTTAAGCAATAAATATCGCGTCTTACCTTTATTTATGTGGCAGTGGTCTGAAGATGCATCCCGTGGTGTAGCCTACCACATCCATTTAGCTCAACAGGTTATCGTTCTGATACTGTCCATGGTACTAGCAACCTCCTCTGGTGCTTCTTACCTATGTATTCAGGCTAAAATGACTTGATTGTCTGATGCCTCATCATCCCAGCCAAAGAGTATTGGTATTATTAGTAATGGCTACTTGCCAAATCGAAAAATAACTTCACACAGTGTGTCTTTTTCCAATGTATTTGTTATCATTCGTAGCGTTGATCAGCAGAGAAATAATTCGCCAAAGTCATTCGCCAAAAAGTCGTTGACGTCGCTTAGCAAATGAATACGAATGTAGTCTACATCATTGAGAAGAGTCGTGTAATAAGTAATGGATAATGTATAGAATGCCGGTCATTATCGGGAAAATAAGCCCCGACAGGGCGAACAGGACACCGACGCGCAGCGAGGGTAATTACTTCCCACTGAAGTGGCTTAAATTCGACCGGCGACTTTCTATAGCCTACATTATCCCGCTTATTACACGGCTACGTGCCAAAACGAAAAGACGACTTCACATGGTGTGGCTTGTTGTTACAATTTATTTGTTACCAGCATTCGTAGTGTTGATCAGCAGAGAAATAGTCCTCCAAAGACGTTGACGTCGCTTAGCAACCGAAGACGCTGGGGTTCAAAAGTTACCGGACTATTTGAGGAGTGGTACCAAAGACTTCATTATAGGCAAAAGTCCTTTGTTTTCCTTGACAGCGGTCAATTTATATCTAGCATTCACCTCGAAGTTGTGAAGAGGCAATGCAAGTGAACGGAGCGTTCCACGGCATTGAGAAGACCCGTGTAATAATCCATAATAATTAAACTAGATTATTATTTTTTTATATTATTATTATTTTAATTTTTTTAAAGTGGTGGGTACAAAATGATTCTTGACGAGATCTGGTGGGGACGCGTCCCCGGCGTAATCGACGCCTATGACCTCACTAACCACCACCAGTGTGTAGCACCCACTTGGGTGATGCACGGCAGCCAATCTGCGCCAGAACGCTTACCACACACCAGCTTGAGGTGGAGAGTGAGGGAATTAATGAGTCAGACAATTATACTGGAGGATGATTAGGGGGCCAGATTGAATGAGCCTGGTTGGGCCAGGACACCGGGGAAACCCCTATTCTTTGCGATAAGTGCCCTGGGATCTTTTATGACCTCAGTGAGTCAGGACCTCGGTTTTTTACGTCTCCTCCGAAGGACGGCACCTTCCACAGCACAGTGTCCCCGTCACTGCACTGGGGCATCGGGATTGATGAGTGAAGGGGCCAGAGGGAAGAGTGCCACCTATAGGCAGGCCTGCATGAACTGCCATTGGGCCCTGGGGCTGAGAGTGTTCGTAGGCCCCCTGAGAGGGGATCTTACAATGAATAAATTATTTGACATTTTTCAGACATTGCCGTTGTCGACGGGGGTGACAAATCCTGACGGGGTGGGGGGGGTAGGCAACTGGCGGTGTCAACTGGCCACTGGGCCCAGCTAGTGGCCCCCTTTTTTTATTGGCTCATGATAGGCCTCTGATCTTTGTAAGCCCAAAACCAAAAATCACATTGTCTTGGGCCTACACCAATTTTTTTTACTGCAGCTCATGATAGGCCCCCTGATAGTCGTAGGCCCTGGGGCTTCAGCCCAGGTAAGCCAGTGCATTAAGGCGGCCTTGCCTATAGGCCACCACCCGACACCACTTACAGCACCTGGTATTCCCAGGCGGTCTCCCATCCAGGTACTAACCAGGCCCAACCATGCTTAGCTTCCGAGATCAGACGAGATCGGGTGTTTCCATGGTGGTAAGGCCATAGTTTCCCCTACATTTCCGAAAATGGACTTGACCTGCAAGCTGTTTATTGGATAAACGCATTTCCTAATCCCAAGAGTCTTTGCTCCATTCTACGTCAATTCAAGAACAAAGAAATTAAAGTAAACTGTAGTTCGTATTTTTTATTTATGACCATGAAAGTTCTGCAACGCCTGAATAATGAAGAATTAAATTAAGTAAAAAATAAATAAATAAAAAACAGGAATGAGACATACAGTAGAGAGTAAGCAAGTGGTATAAATATTGGTTGGATGTTCACTTCTCTCTCTCTCTCTCTCTCCCGCTCTCTTTCTCTCTCTCTCCCTTGTTTCGTTTTGTGGAGCACGTAAATTGTCTGAGAAACGTGCGTTCTGTGGAGCACGTTTGTTTCTGTTTTTGAGGAGGTCTGCTTAAAAAATCGGAAACATTGACGTATATATAACTCGATGGTGCACTGTACTGTCTGCGCACACACTCTCTCTCGTCTGAAAACGCTACCATTCAAAATGCATTGGTTTACGTTTCGTTCTGTGTAGCACGAAACATCGGAGAAACGCTCCCATTCAGAATGCATTGTTTTACATTTCGTTCTGTGTAGCACGAAAAAAGTCGGACTATCGTGCTCTGGGACACGATTCAATAGATTAACGTTAGTGCGCATGAGCACTAAATCGCGTGATACCGGGTTGTTGTGTGTGTGTGTGTGTGTGTGTGTGTGTGTGTGTGTGTGTGTGTGTGTGTGTGTGTGTGTGTGTGTGTGTGTGTGTGTGCGTTGGTTTGTATCGTTAAGTAGTGGTTTCTCTATCATCCTGTGGTTCATCTTTGTAATTAGCTGTTGCTCAGTGGTCCTCTAACCCCAAGAGGATCAGTGTGTGTGTTTACGTGTGCATGTGTGTCCACTGACTTCCCTGTATTTTCTGTGAAACAGATGACCTGAACTTATTGGACTCTGTAACACAAACAGACACACACAGACCGCACACACACACTAACACACAAACACACACACAAACACAAACACACAGATTAAATGCTCTGACCCCTTTCCTCATTCCAGTAATACTTGAGTGTCATTGTGTGTGCTTTTAAGCCTGCAAGTGGGTTATTGTGTGTGCTCTTTGGATGTAAACCAATCTGTAAAGTTACATATTCTCCTCTGTAATGACTAGACTTTAGTGTTGAGGGAAACAGGTTTGGTTGTGGTAGAGTTGAGAACATATTTAACCAAACCATGAACCACTGTCTGAATAAACACTCTGGGCTTCAAGGTCAAATACATAACCAATACCCTCCTAAATTAGATTAATACTAAACTGCTGCTTTGTTTGACCACATTGTGGTCAAACAAAGTTATGCTGTTTTGGAATAAGTATGTTTAATTTCTTGTCTATTCAGGGTGTAGTAGTAACGTAAAGTCTTATAGCACCACCATTGGCCTGACATTTATTTTTAGCTTTCAAGTGGGTGTGGCGGATTTGACATAGCTACTTCAACTGCCAGCATTCATTGCCGCATGTATTTATAACCCTCGTGCATGGTGGAATACCTTCCTCCAAACCTCATAGGAGGGCTTTTCACAGGGCTGGTGTCTTTATTGGCGTTGCCGGATTATCTTAGTTTGGTTTAGTTTGATTTAGCCTGGCTAGGCTGACTCTGTTAGAATACACTGTGGATTTTTTTGTCTAAAAACTTGAATCGGGATATTGATCAAGATGGTCAGGAGAGAACGAGAAGGGGTTGAGTAAGGAGATGGATGGGAAGAAGTGAGGAGAGAAATGGCGAGATGACAGTTGAATAAAGGAGGGGAGAGGATGAGGAGGGGAGAGGATAAGAGAGGAGAGGAGAGGAGAGGAGAGGAGAGGAGAGGAGAGAGGAGAGAAGAAGGAGGTGAGAGGAGAGGTGAGGAGGGGAGAGGAAAGGAAAAGGAGGTGAGAGGAGAGGAGAAGGAGGGGAGAGGACAGGATAAGGAGGAAGACAGAATGTGTCTTGGGGTTGGTCTTGAGTCTAGAATGTTTGTGGTGGTATGTTGAAGATGGTTTTGTGTGTGGGTGTGTGTGTGTGTTTGTGTGTGTGTGTGTGTGTGCGTGTGTGTGTGTGTGTTGGTCGGGGGTGATCACCTAAAGACATGGGATAGAGTTGTGCATGACAGGCCGTAGGGGGTCTCTGGCATGGCAGGAATTACGGGCTTGCTAAAATTAGCAGCAGCTGCCTGAAGAGCTCTCTCTCTCTCTCTCTCTCTCTCTCTCTCTCTCTCTCTCTCTCTCTCTCTCTCTCTCTCTCTCTCTCTCTCATGCTCTCGCTCTCGCTCTTGCTCTTTCTCTTTCGAACTGGCCTGCATAGTTAGGGAGGAGAGGAAGGGTGTGGCAGCTTCTATGTGAGTGTGTGTGTGTGTGTGTGTGTGTGTGTGTGTGTGTGTGTGTGTGTGTGTGTGTGTGTGTGTGTGTGTGTCTGTGTGTGTGTGTGTGTGTGTGTGTGTGTGTGTGTGTGTGTTAGCATTTCTATATTAGTGTGTGATTGTATACATGTGAGAGGTATGTCTACGTAACTGTGTATGGTTTAAAGGGCAACTTCACCCATTTCACATAAGCTTTGTATTTTTAGAACCCCCCGCATATTTTTGAATGGTCTAGCATCATTCCCTTATTTTCTGGAGACACTGGAGAGATCCGTATCGATCTCCAACACTTCCTGTTTTAGATGACGCAATATGACGATTTTTGCGTACAAGAAAATAGGAAGTGTAAGAGGGGAGGATTCTCGTAAGACTACAAACACTAGTCCCACTAGTCCCACCCCCTAGGGGGTGGGACCCACTGACGCTACAGACCTATTAGAGCAGTGCCAGTGGGTGGGACTTCACCAGCAGAAACTAACATCCACAGCGTCTGAAGCTAAGATAACAGAGGCTGTTGATAAAACTGAAGTACAATGGCGGAGGGTACTGGATCTGACATAAAAGTTCACCATTTCGAAAGAAATACAAACGAGGACTACCGTATTTTCCGCACTATAAGGCACACCTGATTATAAAGCGCACCTTTAATGAATGGCCTATTTTAGAACTGTTTTCATATATAGGGCGCACCGGATTATAAGGCGCATAGAATAGAAGATACTGCAGTCAAACGTTTGAATGGGGTTGCGTTATGCATCGACTAGACCGAGCTGTGCTAAAGGGAATGTCAGATAAAGTCAAACTTTATTAAGCGTTCTGACAACTCCGGTCACTCCCATGGTGACGATGTTCAAACGTTAATGTGCATATTAACAATATCTCATCAATATCTGATCAATATCAATATCTCTTAACAATAAGCTCACTTTTTCAGTTCATTCCCCGTCTACGAATCCCTCGAATTCTTGTGTGTCCGAATTGAACAGTTGGGCGAGTACGGCATCCAACATGCCCGGATCCCTCTCGTCATTATCCGAGTCAGTGTCGCTGCTGTTGCCTGGCAGTTCAGTGATTATTCCTGCCTTCGTGAAAGCTTGGACCACAGTTGAGACTGTTATATCAGCCCAGGCATCCACGATCCATTGGCAGATAGTGGCGTAAGTCGCCTGGCGCTGTCTCCCCGTCTTGGTGACGTGTGTTCGCCTTCTTGGCCCCGTCCACACGAAGCCAATTTTTTGGGTGAAACCTACGGCCACACCAAACGCGTGTAACGTGCCTAACTTGACGCTTGATCATTGTGTGTCACAAAAATGGTTCAACGCGCCAACGCGCCTGTGGCTGCGCTGGATTTAGGAGTCCGAGGTAGGAAACCCAAACGCCGTCGTGTTTGGGTGCATGATAGAGTTTAGATCGGGTTAGATTAAATAATCTCGGATATAAATAACAATAATCGGGTTAAATAACTTCACATGGTGTGTCTGGTGTGTTTCCAGCATTCGTAGTGTTGATCAGCAGATAGTCCGCCAAGACATTGAGGTTGCTTAGCAACCAGAGACGCTGTCCATGCAAGTGAATGGAGCGTTCCCTCTTCGTCAAAACTATCAAACCAAACATCCTTCACATTCAACGAGCGAACATTATGAAAGTAAAATGCACATTTCTCGCTAAAAATGTTTACATAAACGCATTTAATGGCGTAACTATGTTACTATTTCCACCCAGAATAAAGAAAGATGTCGGCCGTATGCTTCTGTGCAAGCGTCACTACTCTCTGCCAGTGACGTCGGGTCAAGCTCCACGCTGATTTGTTCCATTAGTAGATGGAACAAGGAGGTGTCCGATAGGCGGAGATGATCATCGGGAGTGGCCGCCAGCGAAGCTGTGCATCGTGGTGCATGGTGGGAGTTGTTGTCTTCAATCCACAAGCGCCAAAAAGTCACTTTCTGCCTTTTCTCGGTCAAGACGGCACCAAATTAGAATTTTATTTTATTATTCGACTACACATAGGACCCAATTTCAATACATATTCATGCCTCCACCGGTGAAATGCTCCTTTAAATGTGGGTGTGGCTGTATCACCTGCTGCTGTCACTTTGAAATGCTGGACTTCCTAGCAATAACCAACATGCTAGTCCTTACATAGCAACCTACCCCAAAGACATAGCTACAACCTACTCAAACTATCTTACAACAAACAACTCTAACATGCTGTCATTTGAATTTGTGGGAAAGAATTGTTGTTTTTAACGTTGGCATTAGCATGCTATAGTATTAGTCTATTGGAACGGGATGTTCCAGAGTTGTCAGCCTGCCAAACAAATTAGGCCATTCCTCCCTTCCTCAGCACCAGGGAGGGGGGGGGGGGGCATCGGGCTCTTGGATGGTATGCATAGAATGTGCCTGATCCCTTCTGTAATCCACTTCCTGTCCACCTCATCACAGAGCCCTTTGATCTAATGAGGACGAATCACCAGCTGATCACCTGACCTCCTTCACCCTACATGAACCTGTGTTTGTGTGTGTGTGTGTGTGTGTGTGTGTGTGTGTGTGTGTGTGTGTGTGTGTGTGTGTGTGTGTGTGTGTGTGTGTGTGTGGATGTCTTCTTGCGTGTCTGTGTGTGCGTGTGAGAGAGACAGGGTAAGAGTGTGGGAGACATAGTCTACAGTCCTCCATAGTCCGCTGAGATTCTTGAGAGGTTCTACTGTACATGTCTAGTGTTCTACTGTAGAGGTTCTACTGTAGAGGTCTTGTTTTCTACTTTAGGTTCTACAGTAGAGGTCTGGCATTGTAGTGTAGAGGTTCTACTGTAGGGTTCTACTCTAGATGTCTGTATCGATGTGTCAGTGCAGCAGTAGAGGTCCACACCAGTGCTGTGTTCCGATATCCATATTTCCATGAGTACACTTAAACGTAGTACACTATCCAAACTCACTAAAGTGTGCAGATTTTCAGATGTCAGAGTTGTTCAAAATCGAATACTCCGTGGTGCACCTACCAGAAATTACGATCGCGACTGCCGCCGCGGCTCTTCCCCCGCCAAAAACATCCCGCTTTGAACAGTGAACCCTTTACGCCTAGCAGCTATGAAAAGCTACAAAATGTCTCAATTTATGCAGGCTGTGTGGATAATGCGCCGACGTTGGCTCCGCCTCTTCCGCTACATAGCTAAGATACCTGCCGTTGAGTGGGAATAGTGTATATCTTTCCACACTCAGCGTTTTGACCGTTTTGAGGACACCATCATTACACTTTTTGCCCTGATCGTAATTAGAACGCCCTAAGTACTCAAACTAAGTATAGTAAGTACGGAAGTGTGGATATCGGAACACGCCACAAGCCCCAACACATAGTTTGGTGACAACAAACTAACATATTCTAATGGACTCATTTGACCACACTATCTAAACCCTCCATTAGGGGACTGTAGGGTGAGCAGTGGTCCTCACAGCAGCTCCACAGAGAACTCTGTGAGAGGCGCAGCGTGGGAACACACCAGTGTGTCACTAGGAATGTAGACATTTCTCCAATTGGGGGAGGACACCAGAATAGAATGGAGTACACAATACGACAGAGCGGTTAGTGGAGTATAACTAAACACAATATACAGTAACATTTATTTAGTGAGATGAGTTTGGTTGTGTGTGTATGTGCATGTGTGTGTGTGTGTGTGTATGTGTATGGTTGTGAGTTTGTGTGTGTGTGTGTGTGTGTGGGTGTTTGTGTATGTGTGTTAGTGTGCGTGTGAATGTTTGTGTGTGTGTGTGTGTGTGTGTGTGTGTGTGTGTGTGTGTGTGTGTGTGTGTGTGTGTGTGTGTGTGTGTGTGTGTGTGTGTGTGTGTGTGTGTTTATTCCATTGGTTGACCACAGTTCATAAACAGCCTCTGCCATCTGGGGAGCTCTCTTGAGAGATTTAATGAGTCTCTCCCTCAGTCTCGCTCTCCCTCTCTCTCTCTCTCTCTCTCTCTCTCTCTCTCTCTCTCTCTCTCTCTCTCTCTCTCTCTCTCTCTCTCTCTCTCTCTCTCTCTCTCTCTCTCTCTCTCTCTCTCTCTCCCTCTCGTTATCTACATTATTAATGTTTACATCTTTCTCTCTTTTATCTCACCCCTCATTTTTGACTATCTCTTTCTCATTGCAATCTGTCTTTCTGGTTGTTATAGGTGCGTTTGCATCAGTCTGTGTGTGTGTGTGTGTGTGTGTGTGTGTGTGTGTGTGTGTGTGTGTGTGTGTGTGTGTGTGTGTGTGTGTGTGTGTGTGTGTGTGTGTGTGTTAGCGTAATGTGTTACCCTGTGTTGTTTGTGTGTAATGTCTGCTTTAACATAGCGTAATGTACAGTGTGTTATGTGTGTAATGTCTGTGTTATAGTGGGTTGTTTGTGTAATGTTTGTGTTGCAGTGTTTTTGTGTAAGTCTAATGTCTGCTATAATGTTATGTGTTAGAGTGTGCTGTGTGTGTGTAATGTCTGTGTTACAGTGGTTTTGTGTGTGTGTAACGTAATGTGTTACAGTGTGTTGTGTGTGTGTCATGTCTGCTATAACATAATGTGTTACAGTGTGCTGTGTGTGTGTAATGTCTGCTGTAATGTAATGTGTTACAGTGTGTTGTATGCGTGTAATAATGTATTACAGTATGTTGTGGGAGTGCAATGGCTAATATAGCGTAATGTGTTGCAGTGAGTTGCGTGTAATGTCTGTGTTATAGTGTGTTGTTTGTGTAATGTCTGTGTTACAGTGTTTTGTGTATGTGTAACATAATGTGTTACAGTGTGTTGTGTGTGTGTAATGTCTGTGTTACAGTGGGTTGTGTGTGTGTGTTTGTGGGATGTCTGTGTTACAGTGTGTTGTTTGTGTGTAATGTCTGTGTTACAGTGGGTTGTGCATGCATAATGTCTGTGTTATAGTTTGTTGTGTGTGTGTGTTTGTGGGATGTCTGTGTTACAGTGTGTTGTGTGTGTAATGTCTGTGCTAGAGTGTGTTGTGTGTGTGTACTGTCTGTGTTACAGTGTGTTGGTGTGTAATGTCTGTGTTACAGTGTGTTGTTTGTGTGTGTGATGTCTTTGTTACAGTGTGTTGTGTGTGTGTGTGTGTGTGTGTGTGTGTGTGTGTGTGTGTGTGTGTGTGTGTGTGTGTGTGTGTGTGTGTGTGTGTGTGTGATGTCTGTGTTATAATGTGTTGTGTGTGTGTGTGTGTGTGTGTGTGTGTGTGTGTGTGTGTGTGTGTGTGTGTGTGTGTGTGTGTGTGTGTATGTAATGTCTGTGTAACAGTGTGTTGTGTGTGTGTAATGTCTGTGTTATAGTGTGTTGTGTGTGTGTGTGTAATGCATGTGACTGGTCATCATTTTAGGGTTTTTCCCTCATGTCTATATTTAGAAGAAAGGAAAGCAGGACTCTGAGAAACATGCAGAGGAAAGGAGAGGAGAGAGAGAGAGCGAGAGAGAGAGAGAGAGAGAGAGAGAGAGAGAGAGAGAGAGAGAGGGAGAGAGAGAGAGAGAGAGAGAGAGAGAGAGAGAGAGAGAGAGAGAGAGAGAGAGAGAGAGAGATGGATGGATATAAAATTGCTGACCACATTGAACTGACCAGGTTATGATAATAAACAATCTATAATACTTCTATAGTGAAACTATAATGAATCAATGGTGAATTTATAATGTATCTACAAAAAAGCTATAATGTAGTTATAGTGTTTCTGAATGTATAATCATTCTGTTAAGTATGTATAATGTTTCTATAGTGAGTGTATAGTGAATCTATAGTGAGTCTCTAATGTATCCATAACATCGCCTGGTCGTTTGTGAGTGACCTCCTTCTCCTGAACTACTTCCACATAGCTCCTCTCCCCCCATGAATACCCCAGGCCTACATGGGCCGTTTCTAGATAGTCTGTATAGACCTTCACCCCTCTCGACCCCCCTTCCCCTTCCCCACGACCCCCTGACCTCTCGGACGCTCTACTACCTCCATGCGTTGCTATGGCGATCCATCTCTCTTGAGAGGTGAAGACAGCCGACAGACCGCAGACCTGCTGTCATAAAGAGCCAGGCCTAGCATTACTGGAAGCACTCATTTAGACAGCAATATGTGTTGCTCCGTTTAAATAGTGCTCCTCCTTCAGCATGTGATTAATTCAACTGCATGAATGATTCAATATCAATCCTATTGCAACATCCACAAACATCACAGGCAGTTCCACATCTGCAGCCAAGCTGTGCACACAAAACTATATTCAGAAGCTCATCTTTCCCCGTACTCAATACAACTTGACCCTTGACCCTGTGCCTTTAAAACCGAGCTGTGTAAAAGGCCTGTCCCCCCTGGCCCCACCATTATCCTCAGTTATCAGGAGCCTCGTGCTGCGTGCGTGTTTAGGAGAGGGAAACACCTGGACGGTGGTGTCGAGAGAGCCGAAGCATGCTGGGTAATAGGGCCATACCATTCTGCCAGACATTCTGCCAGAGAACGGGGGTGACCCTTGTTTGGAAGTAGCTATTGATCCTGTCAGTGATTACATGTGTGTTATGAAGCAGCTATTGATCCTGTGGCTGATTACATGTGTGTTATGAAGCAGCTATTGATCCTGTGGCTGATTCCATGTGTTTTTTAAACAGTAATGCCAGTAACGCATTACTTAGTAACGCCAAGTTTTTTTTCAGTAACGAGTAATCTAAAACGTTACTATTTCCAAACCAGGAATCAGATTAAAGTTACTCATCAAAGTCACTATTGTTATTTTCTTTTGCCGGATCACCGATTGGTGTTGAGATCGATGGAGTGGTGTGTGTGTCTGTCTGTCTGTCTGTCTGTCTGTCTGTCTGTCTGTCTGTCTGTCTGTCTGTCTGTCTGTCTGTCTGTCTGTCTGGCACTAATGTGTCGCCATACTGTTTATGTCGTTTTCGTCACGCACGTGGAGCTGCGTCCGTTGATCACCTCGTAAAGCATGCAGAGATATTTTGTCTACACCTTAAAAGTTGGCGGAAGCGGTTCAAAGCCATGTGTCAGTGTGTGCACCCTGTACATTTAGCGTCAATCATGCACTATATTCGTTAAATAAACGTTTATTTCGTCATTCTTCATTCAGAAAATCTGTCTATGGTGCAAAGTCAGTATTGGCAACCGGTTGTCATTTTTTATTTTGAGGCGGCAGGGGGTGTTGTCGCAGCTAAATGTAACTAATAAAGTAACTTGTAATCTAACTTAGTTACTTTTAAAATCAAGTAATCAGTAAAGTAACTAAGTTACTATTTTAAGGAGTAACTAGTAATCAGTAATCAGTAGCACTGGTTATAAAGCAGCTATTGATCCTGTGGGTGATTACATGTGTTATGAAGCAGCTATTGACCCTGTCGTTGATTACATGTGTGTTATAAAGCAGCTATTGATCCTGTGAGTGATTACATGAGTGTTATGAGGCAGCTATTGATACCCTGTGTGATTACATGTGTGTTATCAAGCAGCTACTGATCCTGTTTGGATAGCATGTGTTAATGACGTGTGTATTATGAGGCATTGTTGTGAATTGATAGCATGTGTTGATTAAATTTGTGTTTATTTGTTGTCTTCCAGGAGAAACATAAACGACAAACAGCGATTGAGAGCAAGAGAAGTCAGCTGGATGATCTGGTGCTACAGTTACAACACCTCAAGGTGACCTTAGTGTGTGTGTGTGTGTGTGTGTGTGTGTGTGTGTGTGTGTGTGTGTGTGTGTGTGTGTGTGTGTGTGTGTGTGTGTGTGTGTGTGTGTGTGTGTGTGTGTGTGTGTGCGTGTGTGCGTGCATGCATGCATTCTCTTTCTGTGTGTGTGTGTGTGTGTGCGTGAGCGTGTGTGTATGATGGCTGGTTAAAGCAGCCTCACCAGGCCTGAGTCATTCTGATTGTACTCTGAGCTGGGTTAGGCTTCTTAAACCAGCCATTAACCATACACACTCCAACACACACACACACACACTCCCATTCAAGTACCACCCACACCTTAACCTCTTTTTGCAGCTTGTTGCATATCTACAGCAACGTTATCTTGATAGTCCTTCTCCTTCCAGCTGGTTTGGAAGGTGCAGCAGCATTAACTCAGTGCGTCCACATTCTGCATGGCACCACTCCCCTTTAACCTCTCTCTGGACACACTTTTAATCCTCCCAATAAAGTACATTCCCTTCATGACTCTCTGGTTTTCACATTCCCAGTGGCTGAGTTTGATCTTGCATGGCACCGTTTCACAGAGCTTCACCCACATGTGGAAACTGAAATGGAATATGAATCACTGACCAGCTTAATGCTTAATAACAGCCATATGCATCACTCTAGCTTAGAAATTATTCATCATGTATCATGCCTAGTAACTACATTCAGACGGAAACAGGCACATCTCTTGTGTTAGTTGAGTGCTGCATGCTGTGCTCAATTATTGTTCTTCTTAGGTTTTATTATTTCTTTCTTTCTTTCTTCTTTATTATTCTCTACAAACTTTGGGAACCTACTCCTTCCACAATTGTTCATCTAGAGACTCCATCCCAATTTTAAAATGTTCAAAAATCAAAAATCAGAGACACAAAAGGGACCACCGGTATAAACCTCATCATTTTGTGAGCTTATTTTGATGAACCTAGATGTGAATGAATAAGGTCAATGACATACTTTTCCAAATGACTAACACACACACACACACACACACACACACACACACACACACACACACACACACACACACACACACACACACACACACACACACACACACACACACACACCCACACACACACACACACACACACACACACACACACACACACACACACACACACACACACATACACACAGAACAGATCAGATCAGCAATTCTATATTTTATCACATTAGCCATTTGTTTAAATAATCTCTTCATTTGTTTCCCACCATTTTACATTTTTTAAATGGTGTGCATGGTTACATTGTTCAAATTAAATCCCTTCACTGGAATTAAGCCATTTAACATTTCTTTATGTCTTAAACTATGTGGCTTTACTAAAACATATTTTCAACCTCACTACAGCACTCACCGCATTTTCTGCAGAAAATGCTTTTTTTTTTATTATTAGTTATTTATGCTTTGGGATACAAAGCACCAAACATTGTGTGAGCATGTCATATTATAAATGGCACGTATACATGCATAACACTAAAAACAATAATAACCCAAGTATCAATCAGTGACAAACTGAAACAAACAGGGGGTGCCAGAAGATGGAGACGTGGGGAGCAGGAAAGGGTGGCTGGACCCCTGGTTCAAACCCTATGACCCCTCATCTCCTCCGTCTACCTGGAGTGATGCTAGAGGAGGAGTTTGACTTACCTGCTCCTTGGATACACTCGATTCACATTTTATTACAATGTGATCTAATGTTAGTGTTAGTGGCCATCTTTAAGTGTTCCATTGCAGATCTCTGCTTCAGGACCACAGGGGGAGGGAGAGAGAGAGAGAGAGAGAGAGAGAGAGAGAGAGAGAGAGAGAGAGAGAGAGAGAGAGAGAGAGAGAGAGAGAGAGAGAGAGAGAGAGAGAGAGAGAGAGAGAGAGAGAGAGAGAGACTCTTCTTAAATCTCTCAAGAGAGGACGAACCACTGAACAGTGGTTTCAATTCTGGGCAGTGCTTGACTGCAGAGCCACCGTTAGTGTTTTGGCTGCTCTCTAGCAGAGCCGTCCGGCTGCTTTAGAGTAAACCCTCACATTCTGCTATTTTCTAACATAGAATGTAACTGTTTCAGGGAATGTGGTGAAAATGTCCCGGTCTTCATCATGAACTCGGTTGTGGCGAGAAAGAACGGTGAAAAGTTGGACAAGTGACCTCATTGATCTGGGATTTGCGAATGCCATTTGTTTGAAAATGAAAACAACTTCTTGGAAATTGAAGCCAGTTTATGCTGCGGTCTAGTGTGATTTCACAGCGTCGGTTAAAAGCAGCACTCTCTTGAGGGTTCCTCTTTAACAACCAGAGATCTCCTCACACTCTGAAGCAGCCCCTAGCTGGCTCGGAGGGCCAGGTGTCGGGCGGATGGAGAGCTCTGTGTGGCGGCGCTGGCTCTCTGGGGACGGGGGCTTAGCCTGGGAGAGGAAGCCCCGACAGCAGCCCAGAGATAAAGAAACAGTCAGCCGAGTCATCGCTGTAAGGATAGACGGCCAGGCTGGAATCAGGGAATGACTGAATGGACGGAATGAAGTTTCTAGAGGTTTGCGGAAGTCATTGTACTCTTCGCCTGCTGCTTCATTCATGCATTATCTTTGTTAGTTATTATGGTTGGAATATACCAAATGTCCAGCACCAATCGGAACAACTTGTCTGACCTCTTTTAATGAATGGATCAATCCATCCATTCATTAATCCTTTCATCCATCCATAGGTGATGATGTGTACTTGGTCGTGGGTACTGATTAGCCTAGCCTGTATGGGGCAGTCTAACCCATAAATGCACAGCTAGCATTGTTTATACATTTGTCACAAGCCAAACCATTTATATACTCTTCCTTATCTGCAGTCATAGAAATGTACCTCACAGACGATCAGAACTACATGAAGTACCCACATTCGATCGATTGTGATTGGAAACCACAATCAATCCCATGAAAAGCCTCACAAAACATGTCCTTCACTTACATCCAGGGTATTTCTGAGCAGAACCTCCAGACCTTCTCTGAGGAACTCTGAGCCGCTCAGAGCGCACAGGAAGTGGAATGTTGTTTCAGCGGCGGCATGAGAGAGCGCTGGCCCTCTGAGGTCACAGACTCATTCAAATTAAACTTTATTATTACCCCAACCAGATAGGAAACACAGACCATTGGCCATATACCTAGCTCAGATAATTTTTGCACACAATCCCAAGTGGGCTCTCTTTCTATGTTACTTGGTTCTACGTTTAGGAGTCAGCAGGTTAACAGTCAACAGTCAAAGCTAAAATTCGCTAGTACCAAACTACCAGCAAACATTGAGAGTTTAGACTGTGGACTAATGTTAACCATTAGCCTAGTGTCAGAGTTTAGACTGTGGACTAATGTTAACCATCAGCCTAGTGTTTAGACTATGGTCTTGAATGGAGCAATACATGTTGACTATGACATACTTGTGATATATTATGTGTAACAGTAGCCGCGTTTACATGGACACATCTGATCCGCATGGATTTCTATGCGTAAAGGAAAATGATCATGTATACACCTCATTCGGAATACAATTATCTGTTTGGCATAGAATTCTATGCCGAATAGAAGAGGTGGTGTAGTCCGTTTTAATCAACATGTATACACTCATTCCGAATAGATTGGGGTTTAACTTAGAGCAGCTGTAGCAGTTCGCAATTGGTCCACTGAGCTCCGTCTGTACTTTTATGCACACCGAACTTGACCGCTGTCGAGGAAAGTGGATTTATTGCCTGATTCATGTCTTTGTTACCACTCTGTAAGTAGTCCGGTAAGCATGTCCGGTTGCTAAGCGACGGGAAATGGGCGTTTATTAATGACGTGTTCGTGTTAGGGCTTAGACTTTTGCCCAAAAATCATATTCGAAGTTCGTTTGTTTATTAATATTAATATTCGAATATATTCGAATATTTATTAATAATATTTTGAACATTAAATGCCTTCAGTAAGACCTGGGCTGAATCCGAATACTTAGTACATACTATTTCTGTTCAGTGTCTACTACTTGACCGTACTACACTTGACAGTGTAGTACGGTCTACAGCTATGCGTAAAACGCCTCTGAACGCTTCCGAACACCGCCGAAACTCCACCGGATGTTTGATGACGTATCTCCCCTCAGATGCCGGCAAAATTACCTTGATAAGTTACCTGTTTTACGTCTTGTCATCGTTGCTATTAAATTAAAAATGTCTCTTTTTACTTAATTACTTTCTTTACTCTCTTTTTTTCATCGCTTTCGACGACGCCTTTCTAAGCCGCTGTTGGTAGTGTCGGGTCAGCCATCTCTTCTTCGTTTGTTACCAGACTCCGGTTGCATTGTGGGATAGCGTAGTGACCTACCGTTGTATACTGTGGCGGTAGTAAGCATTCGGAAACGTTTTCCGTACTACACAATGCGTACTGAGCATTCGGACGCGCTATATTTGTGGCGTACTACAAAATGCATACTATAAGTATGAGTATTCGGATTCAGCCCTGGATTGGGCTTTGCAAGGTTTGTTTACCGGCGTTGCTATGGTTACCGGTCTTACGTGTTCCAACGGTTTATTAGGTTTCTAATAAATCGCTGTCTAATCAATACTTCATTCACTGCCTCTTCCGTGGTCATTACAATATTATGAATAGACTGCGCGGGTTCTCCGACGTCTCTCCCTCTTGGCCTGCCCATAACAGGTTCGAATATTAAGGGCTGCCTAATATTCGTTCGAATTTTGATTTATTTTTTGATATTCGAATTATCTTCGAATCACGAAGTTCGGAGTCAAAGCCCTAGTTCGTGTATCGTAGTGTCCGCGCGCGTCCGAGATTATTGTAAATGAGTAGGCTACTACTAGTACTTTTGCAGGCTGAACGTTAAAATACTTCTTAACTTAGAGAGATGGCAGCTGCAGCAGTTCATAATTGGACCTTCGAGGAGACAAATGTCCTCTTGGAGGTGGGGGTAAATATAAAGATCAAATGAGAAATTGACGTAGCTTTGCTGTCCTCCTCCTTCTTAATTGAAGGAGCAGGCAGAGAAAAGCTCTCTCCTGCTGTGCTTTCATTAAAATCAAATTCACAGTGCCAAATAGTGATAAGACGTCCGTTACGTCGACGCTGGTCCAGGGATGTGTCAGGTGTGCGCGAGAGACATAACGGACAATTTTGTTACTGCCATCATACAGTACATTCGGATCACATTTTAGGAACAAATCTATTCCGCATAGAAATCTATGCGGATCAGATGTGCCATGTAAACGCGGCTAGTGTGTAATACCCTCCTGTCAGCCCTTGATGCACCATCCCTGCAGTACATGATCTATATTTTTAGACACCTGAATCAGCTGGTATTCCTCAATAAAAGGACTTGGCAGGTACAAATGGAAACATTAAAATGTTGCCCAACATTTTAAATGGATATTTTCTTTCTCTATGTCTTCCTGTCGCGCTGTCCCTCTCTATCTCTCCCTCCATTTTTCTCTGCATCCATCTGACTCTCTCTCTCCCTCTCCCTCTCCCTCTCCCTCTCTCTCTCTCTCTCTCTCTCTCTCTCTCTCTCTCTCTCTCTCTCTCTCTCTCTCTCTCTCTCTCTCTCTCTCTCTCTCTCAGTCTAAAGCCATGCGTGAGCGCTGGTTGCTCCAGGGCTCCAATGGTGGTGAGGAAGAGGAGGAGAGCAGGAGACAGCTGGAGAAGGAGGAAGAGCAGGGCAGGAGGTTGGAGGACCAGATACACAGGTACACTGACACACACAACCACACAACTACACACGCAAACACACACACACACACACACACACACACACACACACACACACACACACACACACACACACACACACACACACACACACACACACACACACACACACACCCACACACACCCAAACTCACTAACACTCCCTCGGCCCCCTACTTAGTACCTTCCAACCTACTTTTCTCTTTTCATTATATTCCAATGGGGCACATCTTGCTGACTCTGCAGAACCCAGATTTCCTTTAATAGCTCGGCAGTGGTCCACAAACACTCTGCCTCCAGCGGCCCCACATTTGCCATTGGTTTAGTATTGTTGGTGTTGTCCTTGAGATGTATTCAGCTATAGCCCCGCAGTGCACTACTGCACTGTTTTGATAAACTCTATGAAAGCAGTCCTGTTCTCCTGAAGCTAGCTTATCGGTGATACTGAAACAGCATGCCTTTAGCACTTTAGCTCCGCTAACTCAGTCGCTATCTCCCGGATATCATTGACTTAGCGCTGTGACTGGTCAGAAAGAGAGGCTACTGTAGAGGGTCTTATCGCTGGTCTGCTAGGTGTGAATCACATCATTCAACCACTGGCTGTGTTAGCTAAAGTCAATGATTAAGCTTTCAAAGAGCCCTTTGTGAAACGTTAGGGTTGGACGGACGTACATTAGAAAACAACGTTGTTGTTTTTAAATTCTAGTTTATTTATACAGCCCTCTGTCCCAGTTACATTCTCATGGGGCCTCACAGCCCCACTCTACAAAACACGCACTAACCTTAAGCTCCTAAAGGACTTAAGGTGAATCCCCCCAAACCCAGATTAGGAACCTAGAGAAGGAACCCAGAAGAGGGCCCCTCCTTCAGGGACCACGAGGGGGGGCGATAGGGGCACTTTTATGGAACATGATCGCATTTACATAATTTCTCCTCTTTCGTGCACACAGACACACGCACACGCACGCACGCACGCACGCACGCACGCACGCACGCACGCACGCACGCACGCACGCACGCACGCACGCACGCACGCACGCACGCACACACACACACACACACACACACACACACACACACACACACACACACACACACACACACACAGCCCTGACAGAGCGGGGAAAAGGGGCCAGGCATGAGGCTTATAGGTGTTCCATCATGACAAATTCTGAAGAACACATAAACAACCCCAGAAGAAGAACAGCTTGGAGTTTAAAGATGTCTACTGGAATGGAGGAAGAAAGAGAGAGTGAGGGAGAGAGACAGTCAGAAAGAGAGAGAGTGAGAGAGAGAGAGAGACAGAGAGGGAAAAAGAGACGGAGAGAGAGAAAGTCAGAAAAAGAGAGTGAGAGAGAGTTCACGTCTTGTTTGAAGTTGATAAAAAAGAGAGAGAATAAGAGAGAGACATAGAAACGGACAAGGACGGGATGCAGGGAGAGAGGACCTGTGACTTAATGAACATAACAAGTAGGACGTTGGGTCTATAAGGGCCATTGTGTTAGCCAAGCTAAAATAAAACCACAGAGAGAGTGATCTGCCCTCTACATAGAAGAGCGAGTTCTAACCAACTCCCTAACACCCTCAACCAGGGGCAAGAGAGAATCGACAGAATGGGAGCTCATGAAAGAGAGAGAGAGATAAAGAGAGATAGAGGGAGACAGAACGGACAGAATGGGAACTCATGCAAGAGAGAGATAAAGAGAGATAGAGAGAGATAGATAGAGTGAGAGAGAGAAAGAGCATACAGACATAATAATGAAAGAGAGAGGAATAACGAGAAGGAATAAAGAGAGATAGATTGAGGTAGAGCGAGAGACAGAGAGAGAGAGAGAGAGAGAGAGAGAGAGAGAGAGAGAGAGAGAGAGAGAGAGAGAGAGAGAGAGAGAATAGCAGACAGAATGAGAGCTAATGAAAGAGAGAGAGAGATAATGAGAGATAGAGACAGAATGGGAACAATTGAGAGAAAGAGGGAGATGCCAGACAGAATGGAAGAGAGAGAGAGAGAGGGAGCGAGAGAGAGAGAGAGGGAGTGGGAGAGAGAGGGATTCGGAGAGCAGTGGTGATGGTAGTGGAACGGTTTCTATATCATTACAGACCTACTGTGTAAACAGGAGACACAGTCGGCCC
Organism: Gadus macrocephalus; assembly: GCF_031168955.1. Classification (NCBI taxonomy): domain Eukaryota; kingdom Metazoa; phylum Chordata; class Actinopteri; order Gadiformes; family Gadidae; genus Gadus; species Gadus macrocephalus. The sequence goes on from NC_082400.1 coordinate 1,681,140, forward strand.
TTTCAGCAGCCAGGAGCCACAGAGAGCTGCCCTTTCAGCAGCCAGTGAGTCACCTCACCACTGACCCTAGCCACGCAGGCCCTCACACCCGCCCCCTAACCACCTAGCCCAAACACAAGCCCTAACACCAGCCCCCTAGCGCCTAGCCCTAAAAAAACAACTATCACCCGCCCCTTACAACCTAGCCCTAACACCTAACCCCTGCCCTAACACCAGCCACCTAGCCACCTAGCACTAACCCCCGCCCTAACACCCGCCCCTAGCCGCCTAGCACTAACCCCCGCCCTAACACCTGCCCCCTAGCCGCCTAGCACTAACCCCCGCCCCCCTATCCCCCGCCCCCTATCACCCGCCCCATAGCCACTTAGCCTAACACCCGCCCCCTAACACTTAGCCCTAACACCCGCCCCCTAGCCACCTAGCACTAACCCCCGCCCTAACACCTGTCCCCTATCACCCGCCCCCTATCACCCGCCCCCTAACACCCGCCCCCTAGCCACTTAACCCTAACACCCGCCCCCTAACACTTATCCCTATCACCCGCCCCCTATCACCCGCCCCCCAACACTTAGCCCTATCACCCGCCCCCTATCACCCGCCCCCCAACACTTAGCCCTATCACCCGCCCCCTATCACCCGCCCCCCAACACTTAGCCCTATCACCCGCCCCCTATCACCCGCCCCCCAACACTTAGCCCTATCACCCGCCCCCTATCACCCGCCCCCCAACACTTAGCCCTATCACCCGCCCCCTATCACCCGCCCCCCAACACTTAGCCCTATCACCCGCCCCCTATCACCCGCCCCCCAACACTTAGCCCTATCACCCGCCCCCCTATCACCCGCCCCCTAGCCTTAACCCCTGCCCTAACACCCAACAGCTGGTTTCCCCGGCAGGTACTGCTCCTGCAATGTATAATACATCCATCAACGTGATGAGATAACCACCCCAAATACTACAACTCCTGGAAGATAACATTGACTCATAACACTGAAATTCCATAGGGTACACAGTTCATTCATACTGCCCAGAAACATAGAACATAGATTAACTCTGACTATAAACATAGAACATAGATTCATTCTGACTGCAAACATAGAACATAGATTCATTCTGACGACTATCATAGATCTATGTCTCTCTCATTCGTGACGTTAATAATACACAAATAAACATTAGTGTTACCCATGTTCCTTGTGTTTGACTGAGAATGGTATGAGGAACAAGAAATCCTTATTCCCTTCTTGTTATTGTTGTTATTCCAGATTATTGTAGCAATATTCGTAGAAGAAGAATCCATAAGGAAGATCCCAAAAAATAAGCTTCTAAGGGAAGGATAGCGTTAGTAGAATAAGGGAATAAGAGTTTTCTCCTCCCAAGAGGAGAAAACTATTCCTAAAAAGGGATTTTGAATTGAATGGGAGTGGAGGAATGCTCAGTGAGGAGAATGTGTTTTATGTATTTAGGCTGTATGTCCATTCTGACAGTGTTTGCGTATAGTAGTGTGTGTGTGGTATGTGTGATTGGGTGCATATGCTTGTGTCAATGTGTCTGCATAGAAGACTTGAATTAAGGCATGATTATGTGTGTGTGTTTGTGTGTGTGTGTGTGTGTGTGTGTGTGTGTGTGTGTGTGTGTGTGTGTGTGTGTGTGTGTGTGTGTGTGTGTGTGTGTGTGTGTGTGTGTGTGTGTGTGTGTGTGTGAGTGTGTGTGGTGTGGGTGGGTGGGTGGGTGTGTGTGGGTGTGTGTGTGTGGGTGTGTGTGTGTTTGTGCGTAAATACCATCAACTTTATAGGCCTGAGTACATTACCATCATGTTGTTATCTATAAAAATAGATAACAGACCTTCCATAACAATGAGGACTATTATAAGACCAAGACACTGGCTTCATCTCTTCTCTGTCATAACACCAAGACACTGGCTCTATCTCTTCACTGTCATAATAACACAGGTTGCTCTGAGGAGACGGGCTAGTGGCTCTGAACCAGCAGAAGGCCAGGAGGTGTTGGTTTAGTTTCCTGCTGGGGCTTCCTTGGATGCACAGAGGTGGTTCAAGATCTAAATTGTGATGGATGAGTTCAGCAGGCTCGGAATCACAGGTGAAACGTAAATGATTGGATTAACATAATAATTTCCACAGATTACTGCAAACCTCCCCATCATGTTAGATATGATTCAAGAGATTGAAACTCCAATCAAAGTTCAGTTCAACTTGATTTGACCCAGACGGGACTTTGGGGTCCAGTGTTTCGTCTGCATTAAGATAATTAATTGGATGAGAATCCAATCACCTGGGGTCTCACAGCGATCCTCTTTATAATACAATGGGCTTTCATTGCACCTTCCCTGTAATCCCCTTTGCAACTGCCACTACACCTGGTGTTTGACGCTCTCTGCTGATTGGCTCATTCTTCATCTAGTCTTGGGTCCATGTGTGTCGCCATTGTGAGAGACAAACAATGAACACTGACATAATACCTTTGGTATGTTGGAGATTCATTATATTGGTATATTAATAATTAACCAATTCATTCATTCATTTAAGGCACGATTCATTAACTTATTCTTTTAAATAGCCGCTCAATTATTGCTTACCTTTTAATTGGGTCATTCATCTATTCATACACATTCACCCACACACATGGCCCGCAGGCATGCAAACCCATGCATAAAGAGCAACACACACACACACACACACAAACATAGATGCAGGCGCACACATAAACACACACACACACACACCTTCTGTCCGATGTGTGTGTGCTTGTGATATGTAAAACAGGCCTTGCAATCCAAGCAAATCCGTGAAAACCCAAGGTCAACAGGGTGGGAGAGTGACATCACACGTCTCTCTGAGTGTCGCCATGGGGATAATGACAGACAGGACGTTTAAAAAGACACAACAGGAAATAGAATCAAAGGAGGGACAAGTGTGAAGTCATGTGGGAGCAAAGCAAACACACACACACACACACACACACGCTCAATCGTACACATAATCGCAACCACACATACTCACAGACACACACATACAAACACACATTCACACAAACCCAAACACACACACACACACACACACACACACACACACACACACACACACACACACACACACACACACACACACACACACACACACACACACACACACACACACACAGACAGACAGACAGACAGACAGACAGACAGACAGACAGACAGACAGACAGACAGACAGACAGACAGACAGACAGACAGACAGACAGACAGACAGACAGACAGACAGACAGACAGACAGACAGACAGACAGACAGACAGACAGACAGACAGACAGACAGACAGACAGACAGACGACAGACAGACAGACAGACAGTGCAGTTTCCTGTTTCACCACGTGACGAAACTGCGGACAATCTAATGTGTGTGTCATGCGTGTGTACAATTGAATTTGCTTGATTGCCTTCATGGGTACTAAAATGATAATCATTCATAAAGATCTAGCCCAGTATCTCCCTCTTTGTTTATTTTGTTTATTTATTGACTCACGGAAACAAACTATCTAAGCGGTAATTGTAGCTAGCAAACAGATTGCCAAACAGTTAATCTCTATATAAAAATATACTGACCACCAAGCCCTGGGACAACGTTCAGACTGTTCCAGTGACCAGTATGCAGGACTGAAACATGATATACCATGATAACAATACACATTATATGAACACAATACACCATGATAAGGCAAATGGACAGAGCAGGCTGAGAATAGAGCAGGCTTGATGTCCTTACTGCAGACAATGTCTGGCTGCTGCTGCTCCTGAGTTCGGCCCTCAGCTGTCTGGATGATCTGATTTTAAAAAATAATAAAATGTTGAGACAAGGAACTGCTCTAAAAAAAGATGTCTGCAAGGTTGAGACAGTGTTCTATAATTCTCATGAAAAAAGTTTGATAAGCTCTTTCAGTATGTAAGAGACACACATGCACACAAACACACTCACACACACAGAAACACACACACACACTCACACACACAAACATACACACACAGTGTGAGCACTTTTTTTTTTTATCAGGAAGAATCACGGTTTCCTACTATTGTTATTACATCCGTGCGTGTATGTTTGTTTGTGTGTGTATTTCTGTGTGTGTGTGTGTGTGTGTGTGTGTGTGTGTGTGTGTGTGTGTGTGTGTGTGTGTGTGTGTGTGTGTGTGTGTGTGTGTGTGAGAGTGAGCGTGAGAGTGAGAGAGAGAGAGAGAGAGAGTGTGTGTGTGTGTGTGTGTGTGTGTGTGTGTGTGTGTGTGTGTGTGTGTGTGTGTGTGTGTGTGTGTGTGTGTGTGTGTGTGTGTGTGTGTGTGTGTGTGTGTGTGTGCGTGTGTTTGTGTGTGTTCTAGTGCTACAACTTTGTACAGCTGACAACAGTTAAAAATAATTAATATTATTTTAAGAAATAAATGTGCCTCCTGCGTGAGCTGTGCGCTACTGTATTTTGTCATATTTTATAACATCGATCATAATGGTGGTACTTCAGGAGACCAATATTTCCTTTGGTGGTACGCAGTTTAAAAGTTTGAGAACCACTGTCCTAGAGAATATATCAGAGACTGAATCAGAGACTGAACTGATGGTGAAATCAGCCTGTGGAAGGTTCTAAGAGGTTCTACTGAAGCCTCAGGTTCTGTCCTGCTCTACCTTTGTGTTGGTTCTGTGTTGAGGTTATGGCTCTCTTTTAAACAACCTTTGTCAAAGGTACTACTGTGCGGCCTTTAGAGTACAGAACGTGTTCCCCTGTGTTCACCTCCTGTCCACTACCTCTCGGTCTCAGCAGAACACGTTCTATGTTTAGCCTTTCTCCTTCGTCTTTGGGGTGAGACGGTGAGTGTTGAGGTGTCCCTTTGCAAGGCATCTCACCCTCACTGCCACTGAACGGCTGGCTGCTCCTTTGCATGGCTGGTGTATGTATGTGTGGATGAATGTGTTTGAATTCGTGCATGAATGCGTGCATGAACGCATGCATGAATGTTTGAAAGAATATGTGTATGAATTTGTGTGTGAATATATGTATGAATTTGTGTGTGAATATGTGTATGAATTTATGTGTTAATATGTGTATGAATTTGTGGGTGAATAACTGTATGAATGGGTGAGTGTGAGGCAGTAATGGGGTTGGATGCTTCACCCCAGTAGTGGGTGAGGTGTGTCACAGTCTATGGGCCCTATTTTAACTTTGTGGGCGGATCTCTGGCACTGTTGCTATTATACCTGGCTGATAAATGACTCTTGTGCACGACACAAATCTAAAATGGGTTGGTCTGAAGACCTGTAGGTGTGTTTTGGGCGTAACATGCAATAAACCATAGGCAAAGAGAACTTAACACATATATGATAAGTGGTCCTGTGGCCGCAACTGTGGGTCTATTCAAGGATATGCGGCAATACATTAACAAACATCATTTGTTACCAGTATTGTACATTATCGTTATCGACATGTGTTCATAATATGCATGTGTCCCCCCTTTAATATACATTGCCATGGACTGTTTTATGCGATACAGTCCACGTATTATGGAACGTGTTTAGATTGCGTGTGTTTAAACAGCTAGATGCACAGTGCACACACCCGCATTCATTCATTATTTTAAACACTCACTCACGGTAAAACTGTGTTTCCTCACGATCAAATACTCATCAATCCTAAAAGTGATGGGCTTGTACACGACGTCTGTGCAAAGAAAATATGTGTTAGCTGTAAGGTGTTTGCAGATGCATTGATTTAAAAGTACAACTTATTACAGCTGTATCAGCTGTTCTATCCCAAATAATTTAACCAACGTCATCATTTACATTTACATTTAGCATTTAGCAGACGCTTTTATCCAAAGCGACTTACAATAAGTACATTTGTCATAAGAAGTGCAACAATATATCGCTGTCGGTACAGTAAGGATGTTCATAGAACCAAGTGCAAGTACAACAATCGCTAGGCTAACCAATTCCCTGTGTTACAGCAATGATAGCAGCTACTGCAGTTGCTACACAGTTAAAGGGATACTTCACCCATTTAGAACCGGCGTTCTATCATTGTAAAATCGCTATTGTAATATAAATAAATATATAAATAAATATCAGTCTAAACCAGTCTCCCCTTGGCCCATTTTTTCTCATCTAATTTTCTCCCGAAATGACGTCAAATGACGCGTTTGACGTCATTTCGGGAGAAACCTCTTGTCCCGCTACAAGGGCCGAGGACTACAACACACTTTTGGTGGCAAATTTTTCCACCAATAAGGAATGAGAGGGGGCGGGAGCTCGCGTACTGAGGGGGAATGAGGGGGACGGGAGACCGACAGGTGGGCGGGGCAGCGAGCGCAATGCACTGTGGTAGTTGGAGGTTTTCTTACTTTGAGCCAGAGAGACCATGAAAACACTCTTTCTGCCTTTTTTCAGGCTAGGATGAACCGATTTCAATTTTTTTTTCACATTTATAATACATTGAATTATTTAATTCATAAAACCTTCATATTCCCACCGGTGAAGTATCTCTTTAAGTACTATAATACAATACAACACAATACAATACAATGTTGCTACACAGTTAAGTACTATAATACAATACAACACAATACAATACAATGTACAATGGTGGCCAGAAGGGGGAGGGTGGCTATGCAGAGTCGAGGTGGACTCTGAACAGGTGAGTCTTGAGCCTTATTCGGAAGATAGTGAGCGACTCTGCGGTCCTGAGAACGGCAGGGAGCTCGTTCCACCACTGAGGTCACAAACCCGAGAAAAGTTGTGACTTTGCTGATCGACCTTTGCTAGCTCTTAGCGATGGCGGTACCAAACGTCCAGCTGAGGTAGTTGAGCGGAGGGATCGAGCTGGGGTGTGTGGCTTTACCAATGCTTGGAGGTAAGCAGGGGCAGTTCCATCGACTGCCTTTTATGGGGGCCTGGCCGTAATTCCGACGCCTCATTGTTCCGACGTCTCAATGGTCCGAAATATTTCCCATTAGATCGACATGCCACTATGCCGACGGTTCAATGTTCCGAAAACTGAACCCATTGGTCCGAAGGTCCGTTTTTCCGACTTTTAAAAAAGGAGGCGCATTAGGCCGACGGTTCAATATGCCGAATAGGCCTACATATAATTAAGCAATAGATCACGCCAGGCTGTGGTATGTGCTCATTATACCACTGTTAAGGGCCGTTGTCCGGCCCCGACGCGCAGCAGAGGGCCGGCGACCCCCTTCACAACGGTTACTATTATGGCAAAACAAAAGTCATAGACACACTACATTTAAAAAGAAACCAAGAAAGTCAAAGTAGCCGTTTTATTAAACAATACAAAAAAGTAGTCCCTCCTGGCTGCCTTCCAAATGCACGACGGTCGCTATGCAACACACTTTAGCGTCCCTCCGAGAGAAGGCTCCGCTAGAGCGGTTCGCCGGCAATTTATCCTATGGAGCAGTTCACTCGCCGTGTGCCTCAGCTTTCGTTAGTCTCTCCATCGCCTTGCTAACTCCCGGAGTAACAACATTTACACGCTCTCCATCATCCAACATATGTTTTACTTTGTAACTGTTTCTACTTCCAGGCGCGGAGTGATATGCAAACTTTCACAAAATGATCGGCATCAGAGCAGTTATGTATACGCTCATTATACAACAGTTAGGAACCAATCAGATCGCTGGATTTAGGCCCCCCGTTGTATAAAGAGTTTTATACCTCGCTCGCACTCGCTCTCTCTCTCGCTCTCTCTCACTCTCTCTCACTCTCTCTCCAAAATACAACTTAGGCCTACATATCACGTTCACGATGAATATTGGAGCAAAGTGACAACGCTTCACTTCATTTTGACAGGGTGTTTCAGCCCCATGGACAGAGAGCGTAGGTCTAATTCTCAACACGGGCACGAACACACACACACACACACGCACACACACGCACACACACACACACACACACACACACACACACACACACACACACACACACACACACACACACACACACACACACACACACACACACACACACACACACACACACACTTGACTAAGTACACGGTATGAGGTATAAGTTTGACTAAATCAATACCAGCGAAATTATTTAGGCTAAAAGCCCACTGTAAACACAGTAAACAACACATATAGGCCCACACACAGCTACTAAAGATAACAATTTTATTTGTTTTACACTCACCGTTTGACTTCTTTACGGGAAAACTATTAGTCCTTGTATAACGTGCGCTTCATAAATTCACCTCTTGTGACCGTTCAAGCCCACAGCAACAGTCTGGCTTGGTGAAGTGCACTGCTGGAACTTAGCCTATCGTCTTTTATTTTTGGTTTCATAATCACACATGTGGAATTGTGCCTTGGCCTATTCGGCATACCGTCTGCCTAATGCGCCTCCTTTTTGAAAAGTCGGACAAACGGACCTTCGGACCAATGGATTCCGTTTTCGGGAACATTGAACCATCGGCATAGTGGCATGTCGATCTAATGGGAAATATTTCGGACCATTGAGACGTCGGAACAATGAGGCGTCGGAATTACGGCATGGTACCCTTTTATGCCAGTACCATCGTTTTAAATTTGATGCGAGCTACTACAGGGAGCCAGTGGAGGTCCCGAAAGAGGGTAGTCACATGGGAGAACATCGGTAGGTTGAACACGAGGCCCGCTGCCGCATTCTGGATGCGCAGCAAGGGTTTAATCGAGAAACCCTAAAACAAGATTTTGTTCTGGAAGGCTGGGATATACTTTGCTCGAGGTTTATTGTTATTATTATTATTTGAACGCATGGCATAGCCTACTACAATATTCATTCACGCAGCCCCTATGAAAAAAAAATCCATTTCTTTGCAGTTTCACAGATATTA
>NC_082400.1:1695000-1737500 GCF_031168955.1 Gadus macrocephalus
AGAAGTCTCTCCTTCTCTTCTCTCTCTCCGTTTATCTCTCTTGCCCTCTCTCTTCAAATTCTTTGACCCAAACTGGTCAGGTAGACGAACGCTATTTATAAAAGCAACACTTAACACGTAACACAACAACAACAAACTAGCTCTGTGAGACAGTATCTGCCAGAGAGAATCAAGTAAAGCCACTGACAAGCAACTCTCAAGCTAATCAACTGAGAAACCAACTAACCCTTACCTCAAGATGAACCTAGCTAACCCTAACCTCTACAATAATGTAGCTAACCCTAAACCTTACCTCTAGATTAATTTAGCAAACCCTAAACCTAACCTGCAGAATAACCTAGCTAAACCTACCCAGACCTCCAGATGAACCAAGCTAACCCTACCCTAACCAAATCTCTACAGTGGATCTCCTCAGTAGATAGACAGAGTCTGAAGTTTATCAATACAGAGTAGAAAGAGGGAAAGTATGGGACCTAAACCAGAGGGAAAGTATGGGAACCAAACCATCAGTCACACACACAAACACACACACACATGCTCACATTATAACACCTGTAGTAGCGAGACCTGCAGTACCACACACATTGCCTTGATTTCATACGTGCCTATTAATTATTCCTCATTATTAGTTCATAAAGAGTTTCTTTGAAATTAGTATTAAACCTTTAGCTCAGTTTGCTATTGTAGTCAGATTTCTTATTTCATTCTTTGGTTTTGAAAGTGAAAGAATAAAACACAAGCTTCTGTTTCCAAAGAAACCATAGTTTTCAGTTTCTTTTAACTTGAGGTTTTAGATCTTTCTCCACCTCTCACCCACTCCCACACCCTCTCTCCCCTCTCTTCCTCTTTGTCCCGCTCTCTCCCTCTCTCTTCCTCCTGGTCCCGCTCTCCCTCTCTTCCTCTTGGGCTCTCTCTATCATGGTCACTTGTATCTTCCTCTCTCTCTCTCTCTCTCGCTCTCTCTCTGGCAGATGGCTAATTTCTTCCTGTTGTTTTGGTACTTTCTGAATCCTCAGCCAATAAGTACGTACGGAAAAGCCTTGGTAGCCAAAGAAATCAGTTCAGACCATTACAGACAGTATATGCATATGTATGCTATGAATTTAGCAATTTAGCAACAAGAAATGGCTACCATCTACTAACCAGGTGCTGAAATACAGAATGAATACTCTAAAAACATTATTTATGTTCATCTTGAGTACTATACTGCACTGAACTTTGGTATGCTATTCTAAAAGTAGTTAGAATGGCATGTCACCGTATTTGTACTCACACATATTTATTTAGTGTGCCATTAAAACCACCAACCAATCCAAGACAGGCACACCCACACATACACTGCCAGCTGGTTGTACACACTAACGTCTTGCTGTACAACTGACACGGTGCTATACACACATTTTACCTGGATGCCAGGATTTGATTGGCTTGCGTTCTGTACCCATGCAGCCAATGACCATCTACATCCCCACCAGTAACACAGGGCAAGAATGTTGTGGGTTAGCAGTTTTAAGTTGTTCGATTAATGGACGAGAGCCGTACTGAAGACAAGTGCCAAACTGCTTTTAATAGTTTGATGATGATTGAATGATTCACTGTTTCCACCAGAAACACTAGCCCAGTGGGCCAATCATCTCCCTTACTATCTGTCCCGCCCAACCATCCAGACCTGTTGTTAAACGCAGACCCGGCTTCCAGCTATGCTTTAGCCAGATAGTTGGACGCTGTTGTTAGTCAATCCAGCCGGGGGTCTGAATGGCCACGTCCAGGAGGTATGGGGTCATGTAATGTAGGTAATGTAAATACGCTCAATATTCTACTCGGTAATGAATTTATTTTCCACATATATTGATAGATCTAGAGAATATTATCAATAATATTATTATGGGGACATGATGACCCGATTTTAACTGTTATTATAACTGACAGAGAAAATCAGAGCTAATTTTTAATTCCTAACGTCACTGCCTGGCTGTGTGTGACGTCATCCTTAACCCTATGCTTGTTCAGCCCACCCCTACCTCACCTGTAACACACCTGTAACACACCTGTCACTCTGCTGTCACTCAAATGTCACTCACCTGTCACTAACCTGTAACTCACCTGTTACCTGATGGCTTCAGAACCAGTCCGTTTCAGATGATGTGCGGGTAATGAAAGAAAACCCATGGAGAGCCAAACGACCCCTAAAAATGACCCCTATGTATACATTTAATATTTATATTTTACATGATATAATGTCCATTCGATAATGGCAATTTCTGCTTAATGATCCATCATACTACAATTATTCCATGTTTGTAGTTATTCAAGGTCTGAAGGGAGAGTTCTGGGAAATTGTGTTTTACTGACTTGACTTCTTCTACACGGTTACATGTTGACACACTCAAACACTGATGCACTAAAGCATAACAGTCAGTAAACAGTATTAAACAATGTCACCCTCAACTCAAACAAGCAGCTTTGTAACAGTTTTACACAGTTTTTAAAGTTTGTATTTGTGTGGTGTTGATGAATTACGAGAAGCTGTATGGGACCATCTAACAACGGCCTGTTGAACCCTTCACTCTAGGGGGCGCCCTCTCTCTCTCTCTCTCTCTCTCTCTCTCTCTCTCTCTCTCTCCCTCTCTACCTCTCTCCCTCTCCCTCCTATTTGCCTGCCCTCGTGGTTGAATGGACTGTTTCTAAAAAATATGTTGTTAAAAACCTTCCCTTTCTCTCTATTATTTTAATGATGACTCGCTCTACTTTACCTTCCTCTTTGTCTCTCCATCTCTCCTCCTCTCCTTCCTGATGACTGTATACCCTTACCTTTGGTGAATAAAGCTGCGGTTCTCCAGCGCCCCCTACAGTCTCCTGCTTGTTCTTCTGGTGTCTAACCTCCACCTCTTCATGGCTGAACCATAGCTTTCTCTGCCTTCTGCATAATCACACACATCAAACCCCACCCTGTTAAACCACCTAACCCACTAACTAACACACTATCCACAGGACCAGTACATGGAGGCCTACTGCAGCACAATGAAGCTTCTGAAATACTAAAGGCATCTCAATAAAATAGCACAGTATTAGAATATTATCTAATATTATCGTAGTCGTTTCTGAATTAAGTATATATCAGTTTCTTTAGTGTAGTGTATTTAACCGATGTAAGTCGCTTTGGATAAAAGCGTCTGCTAAATGCCCTAATTGTAATTGTGATTGTGTATAACATTATTTCTCATTCTCTCTTTCTTACACACACACACACACATACACACACACACACACACTCACACACACACACACACACACACACACACACACACACACACACACACACACACACACACACACACACACACACACACACACACACACACACACACACACACACACACACACACAAACCCACACACACACAAATACACAAACACTTGCATGCCAATACACACACTCACAAACCACTAACATGTGCACACACACACAATAAACGTTGTCGCAAAAAACAACCCCAGATGGTAGAGGTAAAGACAATAAAGAGCATGACAGAGTTCATGAGATAGAAGTACAGCGCTAGCTCAGCTCAGGGGTTAATGAGAATTTCATATTTGCCGGGAGAGAGAGAGAGAGAGAGAGAGAGAGAGAGAGAGAGAGAGAGAGAGAGAGAGAGAGAGAGAGAGAGGGAGAGAAAGAGTGACAGAGAGAGAGTGGAAGGAGAGCAGGACAGTGAGAAGATAAAGTGAGTTGATTGACTTCGTCACCAATATCCTTGAGTCTTATTCTGTAGCTACATTCTATAGCAGGGGTCTCAACCTCAACTTACCTGGGGGCCGTTGGAGGTAGATTCTGGGTCAGGCTGGGCCGCATCAATTATTCCACAGAAAAAAGGAGCACAACTGACCCAATCTAAGTTAATGATCGGGCTATAATTAGATCACGTTGGCTATGAAATCGCTGACAACAGGGGACATTTCATAGTGGTTGGTGGGAACCGGGACATTTTAGCGTCCTTTGGCTTTTGTCGGGACTCAGGACACGCAACTCACAATTGGGACTGTCCCGGCAAAACCGGGACATCTGGTCACCCTATCACAAGTAATAAAATAGCGTGGCAAGCCACTCAGCAAAAATGTGCACTTGACAACAACGTGCGGGCCGCACTAACACTAGACTTTGAGGTCAAGTAGGGGGCCACAAAATATCATCCCGCGGGCCTCAATTGGCCCCCGGGCCGCGAGTTTGAGACCCCTTTTCTATAGTGTTTCTTAATTGTTAATATTCAAAATGTATTGAATCTGAATTATTCAAATGATAACCACCACATCTGTGTCTAGACCAGTTTGATTCTCTTTCACCCCCTGGTGGCGCTAGAGCTCTGCTACAGGAAAGAAGCTACTTCTCACACACCCTCAGACACACACTTACAGAAAAACGCACACATACACACACACACACACACACACACTCACAGACACACACACTCACACAAACACACATACTCACACAGACACACACACACACACGCACACAGACACAAATCAACACACGCACACACTCACGCACAAGTACACGCACACACACACACACACACATGCACACACACGCACACAGACACACATCAACACACACACACACACACACACACACACACAAACACACACACACAATATCACACACTCACACAATGTAGCCTATATGTATACAGACGGAGCAACCTGGTATCACGCGATTTCGTGCTCATACGCACAAACATAAATCTATTGAATCGTGTCCCAGAGCATGATTGTCCGACTTTTTTTGTGCTACACAGAACGAAATGTAAACCAATGCATTCGGAATGGGAGCGTTTCTCCGATGTTTCCGTGCTACACAGAACGAAATGTAAACCAAAGCATTTTCAATGGGAGCGTTTTTCAGACGAGAGAGAGTGTGCGCAGACAGTACAGTGAACCCTCTAGTTATATATATGTCAATATTTCCGATATTTTAAGCAGCCCCCCCCAAATCTGAAACGAACGTGTTCCACAGAACGCCCGTTTCTCTGACAATTAAAGTGCTCCACAAAACAAAACGAGAGAGAGAGAGGCTTCAGAAGGGGTGTGCGCAGATAGTACAGTGCACACACTAGTTATATATATGTCAATATTTCAGATTTCTCAAGCAAACTTCCTAAAAAACTGAAACGAACATGCTCCACAGAACGCGCGTTTCTCAGACAATTAAAGTGCTCCACAAAACGAAACGAGAGAGAGAGAGGGAGAGAGAGAGAGAGAGAGAGAGAGAGAGAGAGAGAGAGAGAGAGAGAGAGAGAGAGAGAGAGAGAGAGAGAGAGAGAGAGAGAGAGAGAGAGAGAGAGAGAGAGGCTTCAGAAGGGGTGTGCGCAGATAGTATAGTGCTCCCTTTATATATATGTCAATATCTCCATTTTTGCATTTTTGAAGCAGACCTCCTCAAAAACTGAAAATAAATAAAAATAACCGTGCTCCACAGAACGAAGCGTAAACCAATGCATTCTGAATGGGAGCGTTTCTCCAATGTTAACCCCATATATATGTATATATATATATATATATATATATATATATATATATATATATATTCATTATATAGGAGATGCCCTCCTAAGCCCATCAGTTACTTGGCTCCGCAGTGCATCAGTGGTGTGACACCACTGATCCCCCACCACTGGTGTCCCTCTCTATGGCTCCCTCTCTCTCTTTTCCGCTGTGTTTTGAGAATTCATATCGATATAACCAGTAGCGTACCGTGGGGTTTAAGTCAGGGCCTTCAGTAACATACTCCACCAACGGCCAACCCCCAAACACTCAGACATGCACACAAAATTCATATTAGGTGCCAATACAGCCAATACAGCCACAATATGCGCTACTGCATAATATCCACAACAAGAAAGTTGATCTTCAGCAACAACAACAGCGCACACGCACACCACTTTGCATTACCGCAGAGCTAGAGAATGCAGCATCACCATCAGATCTTATGTGACTTATGTCACGCCGCAACCAGATTGCACATCACACACATGACACAAAAACAAGTGTTCACAGTTATTGTTATTTTCACCAGATGCTTTCGCAACTTCAATGGATTCAATAAAGTAGCCTATAGCGACAATATTACAAGTGCAACGCCAGTTCATTAACAAAAATGAAACATACAAGTAGGCCTTCATGCCACATATTTTACAACAGCTATTCCAGCCAGAATATTAAGCCCACAGGAGTAGTAGTGAACGGGTTAATTTAATATGCTTATTAAGCGGCATCCACACAAAGCATTACCATTAAGCCTACTGCCCAAATTCCAGCAATATATTTGTGTTTCAAACCACAAGCAGAAATACATTTGACTCCTTGCTTTTTACAGCAGCATCTTTATCCGCCGGTATAATAGCAACATCGTCATAGAACCGCCCACAAAGCTACTTGCGTTTGGCGCTTCTCAATTGCGTTTCAGAGCGTTAAAATAGGGCCCGATATGTACCTATGAACAATAATCTTACTTTGAATCATATAGTGAGCCCACTATAAAATGACACAATTTACAACACAATTTAATATGCTTATTAAGCGGCATCCACACAAAGCATTACCATTAAGCCTACTGCCCAAATTCCAGCAATATATTTGTGTTTCAAACCATTAAAAAAAATGCGTTATGAACTAATGTACCACAACAACATTATCGCTCCTACACAGTGCAAAAGTAAAACTGACCCATCACCCATGGCCTGATGTTTTAAAGCTGCCTTGGTGAAGCTGCTAAATCCGGCGCTGTTCCATGTCTCCTCACTGATGTTGAACAGCAAACACGGCGAGTAGAATAGGTTGTTCTGAACGGTGCTAGCCCATAGCCAGTCATAGCGCTGTAGTTGCACTCTGTAAAGTGCCGCACAAAACCTTTACCGGCCTGGGTGAGCCCATCAAGCTTCAGTGTAGGTCTTCCTCTTAAAATTAAATCTGTCTTCTCTCCAAACAATCGCCTTGAAAAAGGCAAACGAAGGAGATCAGAAGCAGGATCGCTAGGTGCTGTGAAGGCGGTGGCCATAGTACTTCACTATCAACTCTGTACCGCCAACAATTCAAAATTCGCTGATGACATCACCGGGGGCCAGGGCCGGCATATTGCTGGGCCCTGGGGTCGTTCTGTTACTACACATCAACATTCAGCTTCAGCAAAAAGGTAGCAATGCTTTTGGTGCTGGCCCCGCCGGTGCATGTAACCTAGCTGTGATGTGTTATTCAGCTGAGCTCAGCCTTACAAAAAAAAACGGTTTTCCTTCTGGAATTATGTTGAAAGTAGTGAAAAAAATATGGAATTAAGATGCGTTCAGACACAAATTAATGTAATTTAGAAAAAAATAATATATATTATTTAGATTTTGACATGGCCAGCAGAGAAGGCCCTGCTGGCCCTGACGGCCCACCACTGGATATAACGAGAAAGGATGTAATGATAACGGCAAGAAAATAAAGGCTCCATGGTCATAAGCATGTAACGAGGAAATGAGACAATCTAGTTGTGGGCCAGCAGAGGCTGAATTTTAACCGAATTCGGCCCATAACCTTATTTTTTACATCGTTTTTATATTATAAATATTTTAATATTGTCTGGTACCTGAACCACACTTAGGCCTACACTTTGGTGGAAGTGCAGATAGGCTACAGATCTTGTTATTACTAGGGCTGTCAAGCGATTAAAAATAATTATCTAATTAATTACAGGCTCTGTGATTCATTAATCTAAATTAATCGCATACTTACATTTTTCCAAGAAAGTATTTAAAAATAATTTAATTCAAGTAAATTATGGCAGATGAGTGATTCAATGAATAATAGACATAATAGACTTTAAAGTTCATTGCCTTTTTTACTTAAAACATGTCTTTCATCAACATACGGTGCATTTTAAGATCAAATTAATGACATTTCCATCTCACTCAAGATTCAATGCATCTCAATCGAGTGTGACTTGACGAGGCTGCCTGCTAGCGCCAGCTTCAGGGGCTTTGGCAGCTCGTACCTGCGAGTTGCTACCAAATGTTTTGTGTTGAGTTGATATTTGATGAACTCCGGTGATAGGAATATTCCTTACTACAGAGAATGCAGATAACGGTGTTCCTATCTACATAGTTATAGGGAAAGTTAGGTATTTTTTTGGGCATTTCCTGAAATAATTTATTACCAATAGCTTTTTTGGCCATGTGTTCCTATAGGTGTCTAGTAAAATCTCCCAATTTATCCATGGCCAAATCCTCTGGGAATCGCCTTGAGAGCCAATCAAAGTTGGGGTGCCCAGAGGGCCTGGGTAAAAATTGTGGAAAAAAAAAGTTATACCAAAAAGTGGCTTTTGAGATGGCTAACTAGGGTTTTTTAGGTGTGCTAAATCTATCCCAGTCATTTGTTTTGAGTAAAAATGAGTCCAAATCCCTAAAAATATCATTAATTTAACAATTATAAATCAAAACTTGCGTTATCAGTTGACATTTTAACAAACCTCATCTAACTCCCCTGCATCTACCTCACTACTATTATCATCTGGCAGATTGATGTTCTGGCATGAGTTACCATGACAGTTCCCACAAGCAGAAATACATTTGACTCCTTGCTTTTTACAGCAGCATCTTTATCCGCCGGTATAATAGCAACATCGTCATAGAACCGCCCACAAAGCTACTTGCGTTTGGCGCTTCTCACTTGCGTTTCAGAGCGTTAAAATAGGGCCCGATATGTACCTATGAACAATAATCTTACTTTGAATCATATAGTGAGCCCACTATAAAATGACACAATTTACAACACAATTAATGTTGATCAATGACACAGAGACTATTTACAATGGTTTATTTAGCTAAGGTAGGCTACTAGATTTTACATTAGCCTAATGTTAGCTAACTTAAGCTGGATGCTACCTAGCAACATTCATTTTAGGCTGTAACTAAGAGATACAATTATGCAAAACAGTTTTTCAATTTTTCAAAACAGGACCCATAGGTTAAATTTGACGGATCAATATTTAAGGGTTAAGGAGTCATTTTTACTCAAAACTAAAGACTGGGATTGATTCAGCATCCTTGAAAATCCCTAGTAAGCCATCTCAAAAGGCACTTTTGGTAGATTCTTTTTTTCCCACTATTTTTACCCAAGCCCTCTGGGCACCCCATTGGCTCTCAAGGCGATTCCCACAGGATTTGGCCGTGGATAAATTGGGAGGTGTTACTAGACACCTATAGGAACACATGGTAATAAAAGCTATTGGTAATAAATTATTTCAGGAAATGGCAAAAAAAAATACCTAACTTTCCCTAACTAACAGTTCCGTCTTGGAGTTTAGACTTCAACTTTTCGTTCACGGGGCCGAGCAGCGTGTTCTCGTCTGCCTCCATTTGGTTAAACGCAAAAGACGCACCGGGTCAAAGGTCACTACACTATATAATTAACGCGTTAATTTGACAGCCCTAGTTATAACGATAATTGAATAAAAGCTACATGTCTACTTATAATATTATAATTAAATAATGGAATATTTATATATAATACATATTTTAATATTTAATTAATTCAATATTAAACCAATGCATTTCAATCGGGTGATTCTTTTCGACTTCAGAAGGGGGGGCGGGTTTCGCAGTGCACATTCTATACAGATCTTGTTATGACGATAATTGAATAAAAGCTACATGTCTACTTATAATATTATAACTAAATCATTTTATATTTGTATAAGATATATAATCTATATTTTAATATTTAATTAATTCAATATTAAACCAATGCATTTCAATCGGGTGATTCTTTTCGACTTCAGAAGGGGGGAGCTGCTGACCAGGGCACGCTCTAACAGATCTTGCTATTGAATAAAAGCTACATGGTCTACTTATAATATTATACCTAAATAATGTTATATTTATATTTAAATATAATATAAAGCATATATTTTAAAGGTCCCATGACATGAAAATCTCAATTTATGAGGTTTTCTAACATAAATATGAGTTCCCCTAGCCTGCCTATGGTCCCCCAGTGGCTAAAACTTGCGTTTGGTGTAAAACGAGCACTAGCTGTTCTGCTCGCCTTTGAAAAAACGGAGGCTCAAGCGCGCTGATTTGGAAATCTGTGCTCATGACGTCATGAGGAATCTCAGCTCCTCCCCTTACTCTGCCTGGCCCGCCCAGAGACGTTGGCCCGCCAATGAGACTCGACCGTGCGAGCGCCACGTGTGTGTGTGTGTGTGTGTGTATGTGTGTGTGTGTGAATACACACACTGTAACGCAAGTGTTTCTTGTCGGTTCTTTGACGTGTCTTGTATTTCCACCACGAGACTGTCGCGGGGGTTATCTAAGCCATGGTTGAGAAGGAATTGGGGGAAAGGAACTTTGGTTTGACTCGCTGAAGTACATGAACTGCGACATGCCGCCGGTTGCCGCGAGGCACCATCGCCCGGCAGCAGGCAGCCGGCAGCAGGCAGCCGGCCGCAGGCAGCGCGCGGTTCAGTCGACTTCAGGTTGATGTGGAAGAACCAGAGACGTCGCAGAACCCGACAAAGTCGTTTGTGATTCATAATATCGTCTGGAGGCGCACACAATATGTTATATGATATAGATATCTATGTATCATATGATATTATTTAGATATAGAGCTCCAGGACTGTAACGCAAGTGTTGTACACTTCCTTGTTATTTGGATAACCGTTCTGCGGCACAGTGCACTTTCTAGTTATGGATTGGTCAAAACAATAACCGATTTCTGCAGCAGACCCCATCAAAAACTGAAACTAACCACGTCCCATAAACCCAGTCTCACTCTCAGAATGTAGTATAACTACGTTGGTCCACCGCGGAAAACGCATTACAATAACGGCTCTAATCATGACATGCCCTATTCTTTTCAATGGGGCTGCGTCTATGTTCCTTGACTGTAATGGATGTGATGGTGGTTGCTATCCACCGCCCCCTCTGCTCCTTACATGGCTCCAAAAACCACACAGCAATGGAGCTGCCATCAATTGTGTTGTTTTTGGGGTAAACTTGGGTCTGCTGGTTAGGAAATAGACAGATATTCCAAGGTTTCCTTCTAAAGGCACCTTGGATGTTTCTATTTTCTGCAGTTTAGAATTAATAAGTTACTTTTTTAATTAACTTTTTTTAATCTCTGTCTGGTGGCTTGTTACGATACCCTGAGAGACGCGCATCGACAGATTTTATAGTGACACAGTCTATAACCTATTCTTGAAAGTAAAACACCAAGCTCATTGATTTAACGAGGCAGGATTATTTGAAACAATTAATTAAATATGTGTGAGAGGTCATTCCTCCTCCTGAGTGTGCTTCCTATTTATGTCTAGTGTACACCCCTACTGTCCACAAGTACACCCCCCCCCCCCCTCCCCATATGGATTTGGAGAATTGTTGCCACGTCCCAGTGGTGGTGGTATCATATATATGAAAGAGGGCATTCAATTATACTACAATGATCAATTAGGAGGCCGAAGCCCATTGGCAGTCAATGGGAGAATGCTTGGGTGATTTTCCATGTCAATGAATTCGCCCAGAGAAGCGGCACCATGTGAAACGCGACTTGAATCTGACGATTCTGATTGGACAATGACAGATAATATGTCTAGAACACTGAAAACTACTTTTGCTGTGATAGAATTTGTTAGAAAAAAATCCTCTTTCTCCCAGTTGGTAGTCTCATCTCATCTCATCTTCATCCGCTTATCCGGGGTCGGGTCGCAGGGGGAGCAGCTCAAGCAGGGGGCCCCAGACTTCCCTTTCCCGGGTCACATTGACCAGCTCTGACGGGGGGCTCCCGAGGCGTTTCCAGGCCAGTGTTGAGATATAATAGTCCTGGGTCTTCCCCGAGGTTTCCTCCCCACTGGACGTGCCTGAAACACCTCCCAAGGGAGGCGCCCAGTGGGCATCCTTACCAGATGCCCGAACCACCTCAGCTGACTCCTTTCTAAGTAAAGGAGCAGCGGCTCTAATCCGAGTTCCTCACGGATGGCTGAGCTTCTCACCCTATCCCTAAGGGAGACGCCAGCCACCCTTCTGAAAAAACTCATCTCGGCCGCTTGTACCCGCGATCTCGTCCTTTTCGGTCATCACCCAACCCTCATGACCATAGGTGAGGATAGGAACGAAGATCGACCGGTAGATCGAGAGCTTTGCCTTGCGGCTCAGCTCTCTTTTCGTAACAACGGTGCGGTAAAGCGAACGCAATACCGCCCCCGCTGCTCCGATTCTCCGGCCAATCTCACGCTCCATCGTACCCTCACTCCGAACTAGACCCTGAGGTACTTGAACTCCTTCACTTGGGCCAAGGACTCATATCCTACCCGGAGTAAGCAATCCACCGGTTTCCTGCTAAGAGTCATGGCCTCAGATTTAGCGGTGCTGATCCTCATCCCAGCCGCTTCACACTCGGCTGCCAGCCGATCCAGTGAGTGCTGAAGATCACAGGCCGATGATTCAATGAGGACCACATCATCTGCAAAAAGCAGTGACGAGATCCTCAGACCACCGAACTGCAACCCCTCCCCACCACGACTACGCCTCGATATCCTGTCCATGTATATCACAAACAAGATTGGAGACAAGACGCAGCCCTGGCGGAGACCAACACCCACTGAGAACGAAACTGACTGGCTGCCGAGGAAGCGAACACAGCTCTCGCTTTGGGAGCACAGAGATTGGATGGCCCTGAGGAGAGACCCCCTTACCCCATACTCCCGCAGCACCTCCCACAGTTTCTCCCGGGGGACCCGGTCATACGCCTTCTCCAGATTCACAAAACACATGTAGACCGGATGGGCATACTCCCATGTCCCCTCCAGGATCCTTGCGAGAGTGAAGAGCTGGTCCGTAGTTCCACTTCCGGGGCGAAAACCGCATTGTTCCTCTTGAATCTGAGGTTCGACGATTGGCCGAAACCTCCTTTCCAGCACCTTGGAGTAGACCTTACCAGGGAGGCTGAGAAGTGTGATACCCCGGTAATTAGCACACACTCTCTGGTCCCCCTTTTTGAACAGGGGAACCACCACCTCGGTTTGCCACTCCTTTGGCACTGTACCCGACTCCCACGCAATGTTGAATAGGCGTGTCAACCATGACAGCCCCTCAACACCCAGAGCCTTTAGCATTTCTGGCTGGATCTCATCAATCCGGTACCCTGCAACCGAGTCAGGAGTCCTCCAGGATATCATATCCCGGAAGGCCTCCTTCTTCAATCGGACGGCTTCCCTGACCACCGGTGTCCACCACGGTGTCCGCGGGTTACTGCCCCTTGAGGAGCCTAAGACCATGAGGCCACAGCTAGCTGCCGCAGCTTCAGCAATGGGGGCTTTGAACACCGCCCACTCCGGCTCAATGCCCCCAACCTCCACAGGAATGCCAGAAAAACTCTGCCAGAGGTGTGAGTTGAAGATACCTAGGACGGGGGCCTCCTCCAGACGTTCCCAATTCACCCGCACTACTCGTTTGGGCTTACCAGGTCTATCCGGAAATTTCCCCCATTCCCCGATCCAACTCACTACCAGATGGTGGTCGGTTGACAGTTCCGCCCCTCTCTTAACCCGAGTGTCCAAAACATAGATAGATAGATAGATAGATAGATAGATAGATAGATAGATAGATAGATAGATAGATAGATAGATAGATAGATAGATAGATAGATAGATAGATAGATAGATAGATAGATAGATAGATAGATAGATAGATAGATAGATAGATAGATAGATAGATAGATAGATAGATAGATAGATAGATAGATAGATAGACACTTTATTGATCCCTTGGGAATGCTCCTTCAGGGAAATTCAAAATTCCAGCAGCGGTAGTACAGACAAGACACATAAACAAGCAAGAAAAAAACAAGCTAAAATGCAACAAGACATTGTATAAATAAATAAAATGGATGGATATAATGGAGTGAGTAGCAATAAATAAATTGATTATGCAAGCTCGATCAGTCTATCCTATTTCTATTTCCCTTTATCCACTGTACTGTACTCCTCCTGCTGCCCCCCCCTCCTCCCTCCAAGTGCGGAGTTGTTGAGTGTGATGGCACGATGGACAAAGGAGTTCATTAGTCTGTTGGTGCGGCATCTGGGGAGGAGCAGCCTGTCGCTGAAGGAGCTTCTTTGGTTGCTGATGACAGTGTGCAGAGGGTGGCTGGTGTCATCCAGGATGGCCAGAAGCTTCTTTGTGGTTCTCTCCTCTGCCACTGTCACCAGACAATCCAGCTTGCAGCCAACCACAGAGCCAGCCGGTCGGTTGAGCTTGTCAAGCCTGGAGGAGTCCCTCTTGGTTGTGCTGCCTCCCCAACACACCACAGCGTAAAAAAGGATGCTGGCGACCACCGACTGATAGAACATTGACAGAAGTTTACTACAGATATTAAAAGATCGCAGCCTCCTTAAAAAATACATTCTGCTTTGGCCTTTCTTGTAGAGGTGGTCGGTGTTGATTGCCCAGTCCAGTTTTTTGTCAAGCCACACTCCCAGGTACTTGTAGCTGCCCACGGTTTCCACCTCTACCCCATTGATGTCCACTGCTCGGGGGCGTGGCCTTGACTTCCCAAAGTCTATCACCAGCTCTTTGGTTTTTGATGTGTTGAGCTGCAGGCTGTTTGCATGGCTCCAGGTGACAAAGTCTCTCACTAGAGTCCGGTACTCCTCCTCTTGGTCCCCCCCTATACACCCCATGATGGCTGTGTCGTCAGCATACTTCTGAATGTGGCACGATTCAGAGTTATGGCTGAAGTCTGAGGTGTATAAGGTGAAGAGAAGAGGGGCCAGCACAGTCCCCTGAGGCGCCCCAGTGCTGCTGATTAAGATGTCCGATGTGGTGTCCTTTAATCGAACAAACTGTGGTCTATCTATGAGGTAGTTGGTGATCCAAGTTATCAGGTGGGGGTCCACTTACATAGCTGATAGTTTGTTTTGTAGTATGAGGGGCTGGATTGTGTTGAAGGCACTAGAGAAGTCTAGGAAAAGAATCCTGACTGTGCCCGCCCCCTTGTCCAGATGTGAGTGGGCCCGGTGTAGGAGATACAGGATGGCATCCTCCACACCAACCCCTGTCCGGTAGGCAAACTGTAGTGGATCCTGAGCGTGCAGCACCTTAGGCCTGAGGTGTCTGAGACGGAGCCGCTCCAGGGTCTTCATCACATGTGATGTGAGTGCCACCGGTCGGAAGTCATTCAGCTCACTAGGTCGGGTTTTCTTTTGAACCGGAACTATGCAAGATGTCTTCCAGAGGGTGGGCACTCTCCCTAGTTGTAGACTGAGGTTGAAGACGTGCTGAAGCGGCTCCCCAAGTTCAGCAGCGCAGGTCTTCAACAGGCGTGAGCACACATTATCTGGGCCGGTTGCTTTCTTTGGGCGAAGCTTCCTCAGTTCTCCTCTGACCTGGTCAGCAGTAATAATGCAGGGAGGAGGGTCCACTGGGGTGTTTGAGGAGAGATCGGTAAGAGGGGGGTGGAGAGCGGTGTCCAGTGGTGAGGGGAAGGGGGATCGCATGACTGTGGTGAAAGTGAGGGTGCCATTATGTTGGTGCCTTGGCTGGATGGTTGGTCAAACCTGTTGAAAAAGATGTTAAGCTGGTTTGCCCTCTCCACAGTCCCCCCCTCTGTACTGTTTTTAGCTTTGTGGCCTGTGATGATTTTCACACCATCCCAGACCTCCCTCATATTGTTCTCCATCAGTTTGTGCTCCACCTTTCTCCTGTAACTCTCCTTCGCCTCCTTCAAACACTGTTTCAGCTCACGCTGTGCTGTCTTAATCACCTCCTTGTCCCTGCTCCTGAAGGCTACCTTCTTCTTATTAAGGACAGTTTTGACGTCACACGTCACCCAAGGCTTGTTGTTTGGATAGCAGCGAACAGTCCGAGTAGGGGCGACTACATCTGTGCAGAAGTTTAGATAGTCTGTCAGGCAGTGTGTCAGCCCCTCTATGTCCTCACCGTGCGGGCTCTGTAGTACACTCCAGTCTGTAGTTTGGAAGCAGTCTCTAAGGGCGTGGCATGGTTAAAATCACCAGAAATTCAAAAGAAAGCCTCTGGGTGTAGAGTCTGAAGCCTTGCTGTGACAGTGTGAATCTTGTCACAGGCAGTGGCTGCGTCGGCTCTCGGAGGAATGTAAACACACACAGCGATCACGTGACTAAACTCCCTCTGTAAATAGTATGGCCGGAGGCTGACAGCTAGTAGCTCTAGGTCCCGGCAGCATGAAGCCTTCTTCACAGAGATATGTCCTGGGTTACACCAGCGATCGTTGACATATATTATGAGCCCCCCACCTTTGCTCTTACCACAGGCTTTTGTGTCTCTATCGGCTCTCACCGCGCTGAAACCCGGCAGGTCCACGTTAGTAACTGGGATGAGGGGGGTAAGCCACGTCTCTGTGAATATTAACAGGCTGCTCTCCCGTTAGATCCGCTGGTTAGTTAAGGCCGTTAGCTCGTCGATCTTATTTGGCAAGGCGTTCACGTTCCCCATGGTGATGGAGGGGATTGATGGCTTAAAACGCCTCAGATTGTCCGCTAGCCTAGCCTTTAGCTTAGCGCCAGCCTTACAGCCCCGATATATCCTCCTCAGCGCTGCCGGTATACGGTGCCGTACGCCGGCTTGTGTGCTTGTTTTCAGAGCCAACAACTGTTCTCTCGGATAAACCAGAGAACTGGTGCGTGGCTTCTCTTTAAAGTGTGTCATAACCATGGATATATATTAAAACACCCTACTCCTGCACAAGGTTGCAGGAGTAGCAAAACATTAAGAAAATAAAGTTAAAAACAACACAGTACTACGGAGCAACTGGAAAAGGCTGCCGTCTCGCACAGCGCCATGGCAACACATGCGGCCTCAGATCAGATGACACGATCATGAAATCGATCATCGATCTTCGGCCTTGGGTACTCTGGTACCAGGTACACTTATGAGCACCCTTATGTTCGAACATGGTGTTCGTTATGGATAATCCATGAGTAGCACAGAAGTCCAATAACAAACGACCGCTCGGGTTTAGATCAGAGAGGCCGTTCCTCCCCACCACGCCTCTCCATGTGTCTCCATCGTTGCCCACGTGGGCGTTGAAGTCTCCCAGCAGAACTACGGAGTCCCCTACTGGAGCCCCATACAGGACTCCATTCAGGGTCTCCAAGAAGGCCGAGTACTCTGAACTGCTGTTTGGTGCATACGCACAAACAACAGTCAGAGTTTTCCCCCCTACAACCCTTAGGCGCAGGGAGGCGACCCTCTCGTCTACCGGGGTAAACTCCAATACCGCGGCGCTCAGCCGGGGATTTATGAGTATCCCCACACCCGCCCGGCGCCTCACGCTAGGGCTGGGCGATAAAACGATAACGATATGTATCGCGATAGCTACGTAATCAATATCAATAGAAAATGTGTTCGATAGAATGTTGCGATATATTTTTTTTTATTCCTCGTTGTAAGAAACCGGAGCAAAAAGTCTACTTCTAGCTCCGCTTTGAACCAGAGGTTGCGAAGCAACGTTGGTTGAACTATTCAAGACGGCTGCGCCCAGTGTGACTTGAAGCATGAACTGTTTTCATAGTGCTTGGACCGCTTTGGTGGTTTAAATGGCCATTTCAATCACTCGTATTACTGCAATACCTTACTGCGTCCGTATCTCTGCCTATGGCCTATAGCCTACCTATTTTGGAGCGCCTGGTACTCTGCCAATGTTACCGCGACAACATCTTCGACCGAGCGAAATAATAAGCTTGAAGTGTGGGCATGGCGTCAGATTCGAGATCCGAATCGGTTCGCACCGCACCAGCAGCGTATCTGACATGCTAATAGCCAATCATGTAACAGTATCAAGTTTGGTTTCGTCATCTCATTGTCTCGTGTTCACAGAAACAGCGTGCTGTGGGATGTGAAAGATGAGTACCGCAACGAGCGAGGAAATAGTCGATAAAAATGGAAATGTCAGCTCGCCAGTATGGCAGTTCTTTTGGATTTTACAAGTCAGACCGTAGTCAGACTAATGTTGTCTGTAAATTATGCAAGACCATAGTACCCGGCAAGACTGGGAGTACAACAAACGTATTTTACCACCGTAGCCGCTCTCACCCTTTGGAGCACAGCCGTATAAAAAAAACGGCCAACAACATCTGCAAATGCAAAAGCAGCAGCAGACCACCATGGAGAGGTACTCGGCATCAGTGCCTTAAGACAAAACATCCAAACGCTACAAAGACATAACCCAGGCAGTGGCATATCACATAGATATGGATAAGGATATGCTTCCGCTTTACCGGTGAGAAGCCCGGTGTTTCAGTTCAACTCGTGACCGTGTCAACAGGTGACCAGCCGAATGCGTCGCTTGTTGTCGTGGCTACGCCAGCAGTTGGAAATCGGGACCAGAGACGTAGCTGTCCTTGCGAATGCCTCTTTGATTTGTTTTTCAATAAAATGAATAGTTTAGATGTTACAGATGTAAAGGTAGTCTACCTCAGTTTTACTTGAATTTCTTCTATGTTTACTAAACACTGCATATATTTAAAAATAAAAATGTTATTCACCAGAGGGTGAACTTTTTTGCACTGAACTTGCAGTAAAAAATATATAGTAGATGGTTCTTCTCGGGTCTCAGGTATCTATATGTTTACATTTTACACTTTGCACATGTTTTTGGAACACTTAATTTTTGTTAAGCACTTTATTATTGATAATTGTTAAGTTTTCATCGGGATGGTATTTATTTGAGTGTTTTCCATGGCTGTGTTGTTGACATTCATTTCCATTGTCTGCCTACAACCAAAAAACGATGTAGATTTTCGGGAAACTCTCATCTGGGCGCTTTCAGCATTCTCTGTCAACGCTCGGTTTCGTCCTTCTCCGCCCCCTCGCCCCCCTCCTGCCAACCCAACTCCGTTGTGATTGGTTACCTTCCTTGAAGCGCGCGCGCAGGCAGATTTGGCATATGGGGGCGCGGCAGGAGTGCCTCTACGTAGATGATTTCCCGGAAATGTGAACAAGTGAATCGCAAACGTTGTCCCGAGTGTTTAGCGCTCTGCACAGCCACCCCAGACTGTCAGCAGGGAATACGTCGAAATACATGTACGTCATTATTTGAAACTTTGGTATGGTTAAACTTGACTATCAATCATTATAACAACGTTTATAGGTCATAAAAGTCGAAAAAGCATAATAGTTAAGATAAAAATAAATTAAAAAAAAGTATATTTTTCTCCTGGTCCTTATTTTAAATAGGTCATACAAATAATCGATAATTATCGATATCGACCGATATGAAACACTTATATCGTGATACAGTTTTCAGCCATATCGCCCAGCCCTACCTCACGCCCTCGGCAACTCCGAGGGCGTGGTTAAAAAAAAATGGTTCAAAAAAAAAGTTTTTGAACCATTCTTAGTCTGGCCCCTCACCTGAGACCACTCTGCCATGAGAGACCCTACCAGGAGCACAAGGCTCCAGACAACACAGCCCTCAGGTTCACAGGGACACGCAAACCTCTCCACCATGATAAGGTTACGGTTCCAGGAGAGGCAGTAGGTAGTGCGTCGCCTAAATTGCCCCTGTACACCATCCGCCCCTGCATATAGGGTTAACATCGGAGAAATGCTCCCATTCAGAATGCATTGGTTTACATTTCGTTCTGTCGAGCACGGTTATTTCAAATTATTTAGGATATTTATTTTCAGTTTTTGAGGAGGTCTGCTTCAAAAATGCAAAAATGGAAATATTGACAATATATATAACTAGAGGGTGCACTGTAATATCTACACACACCCCTTCTGAAGCCTCTCTCTCTCTCGTTTAGTTTTGTGGAGCACTTTAATTGTCTGAGAAACGCACGTTCTGTGGAGCACGTTCGTTTCAGTCTTTGAGGAAGTCTGCTTAAAAAAATCGGAAATATTGACATATATATAACTAGAGGGTGCATTGTCTGCGCACACCCCTTCTGAAGCCTCTCTCTCTCTCTCTCTCGTTTCGTTTTGTGGAGCACTTTAATTGTCTGAGAAACGCACGTTCTGTGGAGCACGTTCGTTTCAGTCTTTGAGGAAGTCTGCTTAAAAAAATCGGAAATATTAACATATATATAACTAGAGGGTGCATTGTCTGCGCACACCCCTTCTGAAGCCTCTCTCTCTCTCTCTCGTTTCGTTTTGTGGAGCACTTTAATTGTCTGAGAAATGAGCGTTCTGTGGAGCACGTTCGTTTCAGTTTTTGAGGAGGTCTGCTTAAAAAATCAGAAATATTGACACATATTGTGGTAACTCGGTTTGGTAGAGGGGCTCAAGTAAGGACCAGGCAGGGTGTGAGGGTCCAAAGCCTCAAACGGCGGTTTATTATATTCGGTTTCGTATCCACACAAGCGCACGCTGTACATCGA
Source organism: Gadus macrocephalus (assembly GCF_031168955.1). Taxonomy (NCBI): domain Eukaryota; kingdom Metazoa; phylum Chordata; class Actinopteri; order Gadiformes; family Gadidae; genus Gadus; species Gadus macrocephalus. The sequence goes on from NC_082400.1 coordinate 1,715,386, forward strand.
AGTCGGGGGGGGTTGCTCGAGTCGTCGTCCACGTGTCCGCCGTGCGGCTCACTTTACGGTCTCGGTCCTCTGCGTCGTCCTCTCTTCCACTCGACTCTCCTCGATCTGTCGTTTGGTGGCCTCCTTTTAACACCTGGGTGCCTCCTGCCCAGGTGCTCCTCGTTTCCCCGATTGCGGCTCTCGGGAGGTTGGGATTTGTCGCCGGCTGTTGGCCACCGGCGGTATATCCCGGCCTCGACTCTCCCGAACAGGGGGCGTGGCACCGGGGGAATGCCACACACTCCCCCCCTTTGCCTATGCCCCTCCGTGCGCGGGGCCCAGCCCCCGCACGCATCTCGGCGGGACAGAGCGTCGGCGTTGGTGTGTTCCCGCCCCGGCCTATGCTCCACGGTAAAGGAGAAGGGCTGGAGGGACAGGAACCACCTCGTTATCCGGGCATTCGTGTCCTTGGCGGTGGCCATCCACTTCAGTGGGGCGTGGTCCGTCACCAGGACGAACTGGTGTCCTAGGAGATAGTACGTTAGTTTAGTGACGGCCCACTTAATGGCCAGCGCCTCCTTTTCTACGGTGCTGTAGTTCCGCTCGTGGGGGAGGAGCTTCCGGCTGAGATAGGTCACCGGATGCTCCTCTCCGTTCCGGACCTGGGATAGGACCCCCCCTAGTCCCACCTCGGACGCGTCTGTCTGGAGGGTGAAAGGGAGGTTAAAATCAGGGGTGACCAGCAGCGGCTCCTTACATAGGGCCCCCCGTAGGTCCTCGAAGGCCCTCGTCGCTGCCTCAGTCCAGTGGACCCTATCCGGGAGGGCCTTCCGGGTGAGATCGTTCAGGGGGCAGGCTAGGGTGGCATACCCCGGGATAAAACGCTGATAATACCCCACCAGCCCCAGGAACGATCTCACCTGCTTCTTGGTCTGGGGTTGAGGCCACTCCCGGATAGCCGCCACCTTGTCCTCCTGGGGTCGCACGTTCCCCCTCCCCACCCGGTACCCCAAATAGGCCGTCTCCTCCCACCCCAACCTGCACTTTGCAGGGTTGGCGGTAAGCCCGGCCGCTCGTAGGCCGTTGAGCACGGCCCGCACGTGCTTGACGTGTTCGTCCCAACTGGCGCTGTGGATGATTATATCATCGATATATGCTGCGGCGTAACTGCTGTGCGGCCTTAGGACCTGGTCCATCATCCGCTGGAACGTAGCGGGGGCCCCGTGGACACCAAAGGGCAGGACAGTGTACTGAAACAGGCCCCCCGGCGTCGCGAAGGCCGTCTTCTCCCGGGACGACGGGGCCAGGGGGACCTGCCAGTACCCCTTGGTTAGGTCCAGCGTGGACAGGTACCGGGCCGGTCCCAGCCGCTCGATCAGCTCGTCTACTCTAGGCATGGGGTAGGAGTCAAAGTCAGACACTTCATTCAACCGGCGGAAGTCATTACAGAACCGGTGGGTCCCGTCCGGCTTGGGCACCAGCACGATAGGGCTAGCCCAGGCGCTACGGGATTCCTCAATTACCCCCAGTTTCAGCATCCGCTCCACCTCGGCTCGGATGGCGTTGCGCCGGGACTCGGGTACCCGGTAGGGCGGGATCCGAACCGTCACCCCCGGAGCGGTCCGGATCTCATGGGAGATCACCGAGGTCCGCCCCGGCACGTCCGAAAACACGTCCCGGCTCTGCAGCACCAGCTCCCCTAGTTCTTGTCTCTGTGCGGGGCTGAGGTCGGTCCCCATCGGGACGTCAGGGATCGCGGGCCAAGCCATTAAGGCCATGGGGGCCCGTAGGGGAGGGTCGTCCTCACCCCGCCACTGCTTTAACAGATTCACATGATAAACCTGGGTGGGCTTGCGTCTCCCGGGTTGCCTCACCTTATAGTTAACGGGCCCCACGGCCTCTACTACCTCGTACGGGCCCTGCCATTTCGCGAGAAACTTGCACTCGCTGGTTGGAACCAGCACTAAGACCCGGTCGCCTGGTCGGAAGTTCCGCACGCGCGCCCCCCTATTATACACGCGCGCTTGGGCCTGCTGAGCACGGGCGAGGTGGTCTCGGACTATGGGCCAGACCTTGGCCATTCGGTCCCTGACGAGCTCCACATGCTCGATGGTGGTCCTGTGTGGAGAGGGATGACTCTCCCACGCCTCCTTCGCCAGGTCCAGTATTCCACGGGGTCTCCTCCCATAAAGGAGTTCGAAGGGCGAGAACCCCGTGGAAGCCTGGGGCACCTCACGAATGGCGAAGAGGACGTGGGGAAGCAACTGGTCCCAGTTCTTCCCGTCCGCCTCGATGCTCTTTTTGAGCATCCGTTTGATGGTCTGGTTAAACCGCTCGACTAGCCCGTCCGTCTGCGGGTGATATACCGAGGTCCGGAGCTGGGAGACCTGTAACAGTTTTAGTAGCTCCTTGACTACGCGGGACATGAAACAGGAGCCTTGATCGGTGAGGATCTCCTTTGGGAGCCCCACCCGGCTAAAGAGTAATACTAGCTCTCGGGCTACCGCCTTGCTAGTCGCCGCACGCAGTGGGAGGGCCTCGGGGTATCGGGTCGCATAATCTAATATGACGAGGAGATATCGATGTCCCCAGCTCGTCCTGGGGAGGGGTCCTACGATGTCCAGCGCTATTCTCTCGAAGGGAGTCTCAATAATGGGCATCGGTATGAGCGGACTCCGCTCCACTGCCCGCGGGGCTACGCGCTGGCAGTCGGGACACTCCTGGCAGTAACGCGCTACATCTCTGCGTACCCCGGGCCAATAGAACCGCGCCACCACCCGCTCTCGCGTTTTGTCCATGCCCAGATGTGCGCCGAGCAAATGTGTGTGGGCCATGAACAAAACCTTAGACACGTACGGTCGCGGTACCACCAGTTGTTGTACTACCTCCCCCTCGCGTACGTCGACCCTGTACAGCAACCCCCGCTGAGTGCAGAAGTGGGGGTGGGTCAGGTGGCTCACTGAGTCCCTCACCTGACCGTCGTGGGCGACCACATGTCCCCACGCGTGCCGCAGGGCATCGTCCCGATGCTGGGCCGTAGCGAACTGTCCCGGTCGGGCCGAGTTCTCCCCCCCCGCCTGGGCGAAGTCCGATAGCTCAGTTAGGGGGGAGCTCTCGGGCTCCTCGGGGGTGTTCCCCCTCTCGGAGGCGGTAACGGTGTCGGTGCTGGGCCCCGCTCCGTCTCCCGGTCCCGGTCGCGCCTGGTCCCCGGTAGATCGGGGCGGGCTTCCCGGCGCCGACGGTCCCTCTCCTCCGGAACCCGGCTCGTCGTCCGTCTCGGTCCGCGCGGCGGACGGTCGGCGGGTCGCTCCCAGGGCTGGTCCGTGGTCGGCGGCGGTCGTCGGGACGGGTCCGGTCTCCGACCCGGACTCTCGCGTCGGCGGGCGCCTTGCCCCTCGCTGGGCCGGGAGTCCGCTTCGGCCGGCCGGACGGTGCAGCTCTCGTCCCCCCTGGTTCCCCCTCCTGGGGCTCCAAAAGCGGGTGAAGATGGGGCAGTCCCGGCCAATCAGGAACGGCACCGGAAGGGTCGGTACTATCCCGGCCCGGGCGACGAAGACCCCCTGTGGTGTGCGTACTACCACGTGGCAGGTTTCGTACGTCCGGGTGTGGCCGTGTACGCAGGAGACCTGCATCGGGGTCCCCGGCCTGCCCCCGGCTAGGTCGGCCCTCACCAGGGTCACGGCACTCCCCGTGTCCACCAGGGCACCTGCCAGTTCTCCAGCTGGCGCACGAGGTCGTCCACGGTCTCAGGGTGGTGGTGGGCCAGCACCCTCCGGGCGTCGGGGGGCAGCTGTCGCACGGTGTTGTCCACCACGACCCGATCCACGGGGCTGGGTCCCGCTCCGTCTACCAGCCACCTCCGGGCTAGCCGACATTGGTGGGCCACCTGGGTCCGTACGGGTCCTCGGACGTCGAACGTCCACTCGTGGAAATTGAGGGCCTTCGCAGCAAGGCTATGTCCATAGTAGGCCAACACGGCCGCCTTGAGTGCGGTATACCGGCCCGCGTCCCCGGGGTTGAGGTCCTGACTCGCCTGCTGGGCGGGTCCGGTTAAAAACGGGGCCACTATACAGGCCCACTGGGCCTCTGGCCACCTCTCCCGGGTTGCCACCTGCTCAAATGTTTCTAGGAAGGCCTCGACATCGTCGTCGGGTCCTAGTTTTGTGAGCCGACTCGTCGGGGCGGTGGTCGGCGGGTCGCGGGTGGCCTGCTGGGTCAGGCGGAGCACCGCCTCCGTCAGCAGGGCCAGGCTGGGGTCCGATTCTCTCGGGCCGGCTGGTCCTGCGGCTGTCCCGGGGTTCTGCATCTACGTCCGCGGGTATTCACCTCCGCGAACGGAGGAACCGCACAGGGAAAAAAAAATCAATAAAAAAAATCACGGAAAGCCACTGCCACTACGCGGGGAGGGGTCCTTACCGGGAGCCGCACGTGGACCGAGTTGCCTGCATTCTCCACCATATGTGGTAACTCGGTTTGGTAGAGGGGCTCAAGTAAGGACCAGGCAGGGTGTGAGGGTCCAAAGCCTCAAACGGCGGTTTATTATATTCGGTTTCGTATCCACACAAGCGCACGCTGTACATCGAAGTCGGGGGGGGTTGCTCGAGTCGTCGTCCACGTGTCCGCCGTGCGGCTCACTTTACGGTCTCGGTCCTCTGCGTCGTCCTCTCTTCCACTCGACTCTCCTCGATCTGTCGTTTGGTGGCCTCCTTTTAACACCTGGGTGCCTCCTGCCCAGGTGCTCCTCGTTTCCCCGATTGTGGCTCTCGGGAGGTTGGGATTTGTCGCCGGCTGTTGGCCACCGGCGGTATATCCCGGCCTCGACTCTCCCGAACAGGGGGCGTGGCACCGGGGGAATGCCACAATATACTGTATAACATTAATTGTCTGAGAAACGTGCGTTCTGTGGAGCACATTCGTTTCAGTTTTTGAGGAGGTCTGCTTAAAAAATCTGAAATATTGACCTATATATAACTAGAGGGTGCACTGTACTATCTGCGCACACCCCTTCTGAAGCCTCTCTCTCTCTCTCCCTCTCTCTTTCTCTCTCTCGTTTCGTTCTGTGGAGCGCGATAATTGTCTGAGAAACGTGCGTTCTGTGGAGCATGTTCGTTTCAGTTATTGAGGAGGTCTGCTCAAAAAATCGGAAATATTGACATATATATAACTAGAGGGTGCACTGTACTGTCTGCACACTCTCTCTCTCTCTCTCTCTCGCTTGAAAAACGCTCCCATTCAAAATGCATTTGTTTACATTTCGTTCTGAGTAGCATGGAAACATCGGAGAAACGCTCCCATTCAGAATGCATTTGTTTACATTTCGTTCTGTGTAGCACGAAAAAAGTCAGACAATCGTGCTCTGGGACACGATTCAATAGATTAACGTTTGTGCGCATGAGCACGAAATCAGGTGATACCGGGTTGGACGGACAGGCATACAGATAACCCAAAGAGACAGAAAGATCAGCTATGTATTGTCAACATCATCTTTATTAAATAATCAAATTTTATGACCTCATCGCATGACATAATAATCTAGAACAGACTGCAGGTTATTCATACAAAGTGTTTAACATACACCTAAGACACACACACACAAACTCACACACATACACAAACTCAGATACACACGCCAACAAATTTGAGATACCCACACGTAAACTCACATATACACACACACAAACACACACAAAATCAGACCCCCCCCCACCCACACACACAAACCCAGACACACACAAACTGAGACACACACACGCACACATACACACACACACAAACTGAGACACACACACACACACACACACACACACCCACACACTCACACACAAAGTCAAACAGCCACAAGCTCAGACACACACACTCACACACAAACTCACACAGACACAAACTCAGACACACACGCTGATAATAATGCATCCATAATGATCTAATGAAGACTGAATTACATATGGTAGACATATTTGTGTCGGTGTGTGGTGGGGAGGGGGGGGTGTTTTCCCATATGATTAAATTTAGAAACCCACCTTTATTTTAGATTAATATATATTGATAATAATATAAACAACATATGTTTGTAGGTTATCGGAGGACGGATGTTAACGGCTTCCAAGTTCCAACCTTCAGACAGCCTCACCCCGCCATGGTAAGTGTGTGTTTGTGTGTGTGTGTGAGAGAGAGAGAGAGAGAGAGAGAGAGAGAGAGAGAGAGAGAGAGAGAGAGAGAGAGAGAGAGAGAGAGAGAGAGAGAGAACATTTGTGTATGTGTGTGTAATTCTGAGAGAGAATGTGGTGTGTTTTTCTGTGTATGAGAAGAGAGGCTGTGTGATTAGTGTAGTGTGTGAGTGTGTGTGTGTATTTTTACGAGTGTGATTTGTGTGGGTGCGTGTGTGTGTTTGTATGAGAGAGAGAGTGTGTGTGTGTGTGTGTGTGTGTGTGTGTGTGTGTGTGTGTGTGTGTGTGTGTGTGTGTGTGTGTGTGTGTGTGTGTGTGTGTGTGTGTGTGTGTGTGTGTGCAGGTGTGAGTTTAAAGATGCTAGCAGGTGCATGCTCTTTGGCTAAGGGTGGCCAGCAGAGGTTGTTACCTCTATGGCAGGGGTAACCAACACTGTGCACGTGGGCATCTGGTCGCCCGCAGGGCATGTTCTAAAAATAGCACTCTTTGCCCTCTTTGCTTAGACAAGCTAGCGAGCACAACTTAAATCTTGAGCTAGATGCAGGGTTTACCCACAAAATAAAGAAACACGGGGCAGAAAAGACAAAGAAAACTTAACATTCCCTGAATGATTGGGAGGAAGTTATTTTTCACTACTGTGAAAGACAAGTGTGTGTCTTTTTTGCGGGCGACTCTTGTGACGGCCAAGCGGCACAATGTGGAGCGACGTTACATTACCTGTCACAATAGCTTTCAGGCTAACTACCCTACAGGCAGAAAAGACCTGTGAGTTAAAAGCAGCTTTGTCTATTTTCATGAGGCTGGTGGAAAAAAATCACAAAGAGCAACTGAATCCTAATTTAGAGCACGTTAGGGTTCAATAGCTGCTGCACCAAAGAGCAGAACACAGAGACAGGACCAACAAGTCCGCCAAATTTTACGACCGTATAGGTCGTTTGTACTGCCACGGATTACTGGGTAGTGTCATTAGCAGGCATGGCTTGTCTTACCACTGCTATGCTGATGATACACAGCTCTACATCAGGACAACCCCCACTTCTTCTGCCCCTCTGCCAACATCCACACTGACCACCTGCCTGGAGGAGATAGAGGCGTGGATGAAGCTCAACTTCCTACAACTTAACAGCCATAAAACGGAAGCCATCCTTGTTGGCACGCCACATCAGCTCCGCACCCCCACCATCACCAATATCACCTTCTCTGGCAAAAACGTCCCCCTTTCCACATCCGTCACCAACCTCGGTGTTAAAATGGACCCACAACTTAATTTTGACACCCACATCAAACACCTCTGTAAGACAGCTCACAATAGCTTTCACCTCAGGAACATCGCCAAACTCCGCCAATCACTCACCCTGGCTGATGCAGAGAAGCTCGTCCATGCCTTTGTCTCCTCCAGGTTGGACTACTGCAATGCACTCCTCATTGGGATCCCTGGCAAGAGCATCCAGAGGCTCCAATACATTCAAAACAGTGCTGCCAGGGTCCTGATGAGGGTGCGCAAGCATGACCACATCACCCCCATCCTGAAATCACTGCACTGGCTCCCTGTCTCACTCAGAATTGAGTACAAGGTCTCCCTCCTCACCCACCAGTGCCTTCACGGACTTGCCCCCCTCTACCTTCAGGAACTCCTCACCCCCCCGACAAACTCACGTACACTCCGTTCAGGATCCACTCACACCCTCCAAACCCGACATACGAAGCTGTGCACCATGGGTGATCGGGCCTTTTCTGCTGCTGCCCCTAGACTATGGAACGCCCTCCCTGACCACCTGAGGGCTCCACAGACTACAGCTCTTTTTAAACGGACCCTCAAAACCCATCTCTTTAAAAGAGCATTCAGCTAAACTTTCTTTGAGGTTCCCCCTTTTTTTAATAGTTTTTTGGTATTTCTTTCTCTGAAGCTCTTTGAGATTCTTGAATATAAAGTGCAGTATAAATAAAATTTATTATTATTATTATTATTATTACGACCCACTGGAGCGTATCAAAAACGAGCGCCTCTACAGGTCGCGGGAGGTATGTATGCCACATATATGTTTTTGCTCTGTGCATTCAGGGTTTTAGCCATTTTATTCAGGTGTAAATGATTTAAGATCAAAACTCAAATCAACGGTTGGAAAAAATAACTCACATTTTTTGCTAAATCTATTCATTTGATGAGTAGGCTATAAGGATATAAGGATACAACCCGGTATAAGGACAACGCCCATACACTTTATTATACTTACATTGCATACCCGGTATCACGCCAAGGCGTAAAATAGATATGTCTGTCCACATCGCAAGGCGTGTTCAGGGTGACGCTTTGCCTGACCAAAGCGTCACCCTGAACACGCGTCCTTCTCCATTCGAAATGAATGGGGGAATAGCACCAACCGGGGGCGATACGTTCTCCTAGCATTTGGTGAAATTGTTACGTAGCCATATTAATCGTTATTATCTGAATGGGAAATGCAATATTTTAGGACAGACACACCATTAAACGTGTTTCTAATGACATTTCTAGCGAGAAATGTACATTTTCCTTGCATAATCTTCAGTCAGTGAATGTGTATGATCTTTATTAATCTTTATTATCTGAATGGGAAATGCAATATTTTAGGATCGATTCACCGTTAAACGTGTTTCTAATAACATTTCTAGCGAGAAATATACTTTTTACTTGCATAATCTTCAGTCAGTGATTGTGTCTGATCTTTAGTTTTATAGTTATTAGGAAGATTTAATCGGCTCGCTCGCATGTTTCAACGACGTCAGGTTGCTAGGGACGCTGCTTTCGCTAAACTAGCAGCTCACGTGTTTCCTGCGTTTGTGTTATTAAACCGTTACTTTATGTAACTTTTATTGATATTGTAATAACCACAGGCGAGGTATTGAGCGAAGTAAGCTTGATAGCAGGTTTATTGGATTCCACAATCGGACAGGCAGGCACAGCTCCACCGGAAAACTACAACAACCAAAACTCCCGCCCGGAAGGAAACCCCCGGAACCCCCTCTCAGAAGGCCCGCCCCTTCCTCCCAAACCCTGTGACGCTACAATATCATCTTGTTAGAAACACGTTTATCTGAGAGCCAACCCAGTCGCCAAAAGCATACGTTGACAGTGTACGTTTTCGTGCACACTGGATTACGTCGCATTTCAACATAAAATAGCGTGCTAAGCACACATACACACACACACACACACACACACACACACACACACACACACACACACGCACGCACGCACGCACGCTAACACACACACACACACACACACACACACACACACACACACACACACACACACACACACACACACACACACACACACACACACACTAAAAATATATGCAAAGAGAGCTGCAATATGTACTTTAGTTAACAATAAGTTGGTATTGGTCCATGAGATATTCCTATCAGATGTCAATCATCAGTCCAACTTGAGTGCAAATATCACTTTATTCACCGATTCCAATCATTAACATACAATGCCACCCTCAAAGTGCGGTCACATAGAATAACTCCCAAAGTAGAGTGTATTGCCTGCATGCTTGGAAGAGCCAAATGGGGATTCAGGGGAAGTGCTATCAAAGATTTCCCTATCTTTCTTTTTTTATATCTTTAATTTCTAAGTATTTAAGACCTTTTGGGTTTACCTTATTATTTTTTTTGCTCTTGATGTGAAGCTTGTTTTATTATTAATTATTGATGACTTATATTGGTTTATAAAAGTTCAGACAGGTGTGCAACCAAGTAGATAAGAGATGGCCATTTGTAAATAATTTACAGAAGATGACTTGCATTTTGTTGTCCAAGTACCTGTTACTTGGTTCAATGACAATAAAGTTGAATCTAAACAAATCGGATGACTGTTGATACAAAAGGAGGCACATGAAGTTAACGGTCAGGAAAACCAGCTGAGTGTAGAAGGGTTTGTGTTTGTTAGCGCGTTGTGGTATCCGGCTTGGAGAATGTGCCGGGATTACACGTGGCAACGGTTAGTTTAAGCCGACTTCTGCGTTTATTTCAATGATCACAGACAGGACTTGGGTCTCCGTGAGTCTCAAGCCTCTGCAGTCAATGCGTGTCTCTGCCTCTCCCGTGCTCCTGGTTTGTAGCCTCTCTTATAGTGGCTCCGGGCCTTCCTCCTCCCAGCCGCCAGGTGTCCCCCATCCCGCTGATTGGGGGGAAGGACCAGGTGCTCTCCGTCGCCGGCTGGTGGGTGGGGGTGGTATACCCCGTCCTTCACGGTCCCACGGGACCGTTCAGGCCGAGGCTTCAGGGGCGGGATGCCACACTCCCCCCCCGTTTGCTCAAGCCCCTGGCCTCTGGGGAACCCACCCAGGCAGGCATCCCGACGTGACAGGGCGTCGGCGTTGGCATGCTCTCGGCCCGGTCGGTGGTCCACCCGGAACCGGAAATCCTGGAGAGCCAGGAACCACCGTGTCACCCGGGCGTTCGTATTCTTGGCCCCCGCCATCCACTTCAGGGGGGCGTGGTCGGTGACCAAAGTGAACTCCCTCCCCAGGAGGTAGTAGCGCAACTTCTCCAGGCACCATTTGATGGCCAGGGCCTCCTTCTCCACGGTGGAGTAGTTGCGCTCATTGGGGAGGAGCTTCCGGCTGACGTAGGTTATCGGGTGCTCCTCTCCGGCCCGGACCTGGGACAAGACCCCCCCAAGTCCCACCTCCGAGGCGTCTGTGTGAACAATCACGGGGAGATTAAAGTCAGGTGTAATTAGTACAGGTTCAGAGCACAGGGCCTCCCGGAGCGTCTTGAAAGCCCGGTCCGCCGCCTCCGACCAGGTGACCCGGTCTGGCAAGGCCTTACGGGTCAGGTCGTTCATGGGGCTGGCCAGCGTGGCGTACCCGGGAATGAAGCGCTGATAGTAGCCCACCAGCCCCAAGGACGCCTTTACCTGCTTCTTGGTGCTGGGTTGCGGCCAGGCCCGTATGGCGGCTACCTTGCCTTCCTGCGGCCGCACTGTCCCTCTCCCGACCCGGTACCCCAGGTACGTCGTCTCCTCTCTCCCGAGGCGACATTTGGCCGGGTTAGCGGTGAGGCCCGCCTTCCGCAGCTCTCCCAGCACGGCCCTTAGCTGGCGGACGTGGATATCCCAGCTGGGGCTGTAAATTATGATGTCATCAATATATGCCGCCGCGTAATCCTGGTGGGGCCTCAGGAGCTGGTCCATCATCCGCTGGAAGGTGGCTGGGGCGCCGTGTACCCCGAAAGGGAGGACGGTGTACTGGTAAAGTCCCCCCGGGGTGGAGAACGCCGTCTTTTCCTGGGCCGCTCGGGTCAACGGCACCTGCCAGTACCCCTTGGTCAGGTCCAGGGTCGACAGGTACCGCGCCGGGCCCAGGCGCTCGATTAGTTCGTCGACCCGGGGCATGGGGTAGGCGTCGAACTCCGATGCCTCGTTCAGCCGCCTGAAGTCGTTGCAGAACCTAAAGGTACCATCTGGCTTGGGCACCAGGACCACCGGGCTGCACCAGGCGCTGCGTGACTCCTCTATCACCCCGAGCTGCAGCATTCGGCGCACCTCGGTCCGTATGGCCTCCCTCCGGGCCTCTGGGATCCTGTAGGGCGGAACCCTTACCCTTATGCCTGGCGCCGTCCGGATGTCGTGGTGGGTGACTGCAGTCCTCCCCGGCAGGTCGGAGAACACGTCCCGATGCTGGAGGATGATCTCGTCCAGGTTGTGCCTCTGGGCCGGGCTGAGGTCCTCCCCCACCGGGACCTGCGGGATCTCCTGCCGGGCCGCCAGGGACAAGGGAGCGGGGTCGGCGGGTGTCTGCTCCCCCCCCCTCCACTGCTTCAGAAGATTGATGTGGTACAGCTGAGTCGGCTTTCGCCTCCCTGGCTGGCGGACCCGGTAGTTCACCTCGCCCACGCGTTCCACCACCTCGTAGGGTCCCTGCCACTTGGCCAGGAACCGGCACTCCGCCGTGGGGACCAGGACCAGGACCAGTTCCCCTGGCTGAAAGGTCCTCAGCTGGGCTCCTCGGTTATAGACCCTCGCCTGGGCCTGCTGCGCTTGCTGGAGGTGGCCCCGGATGATGGGCCACACCCGTGCCATGCGGTCACGCACCTGCTCCACGTGGTCCACGGTGGTGCGGTGGGGGGACGGCTGGCTCTCCCAGACCTCATTTGCGATGTCCAGGATCCCGCGGGGCCTACGCCCGTACAGCAGCTCGAAGGGGGAGAACCCGGTGGACGCCTGGGGGACCTCCCGTACCGCGAACAGTACATGGGGTAGTAGTTGGTCCCAGTTCTTCCCGTCGGCTTGCATGGCCTTCTTGAGCATCTGCTTTAGGGTCTTGTTGAAACACTCGACCAGGCCGTCCGTCTGGGGGTGGTAAACCGAGGTCCGGAGCTGCTTCACCTGCAGGAGCCTGAGGACCTCCTTCATCACCTGTGACATGAAGCACGACCCCTGATCGGTGAGCACCTCCTTTGCTATCCCTACCCGGCTGAAGAGGAGCAGAAGTTCACGGGCGACTACCTTGGCGGTGGCGGCGCGCAGGGGAAGGGCCTCGGGGTACCGGGTGGCGTAGTCAACTAGCACCAGGATATAGCGGTGGCCCCGGCTGGTCTTGGGAAGGGGCCCCACGATGTCTAAGGCCAAACGGTCGAAGGGGGTCTCAATGATGGGCATGGGAATGAGGGGGTGTCTAGCGGTGGACCGGGGGGCTACCCGCTGGCACTCGGGGCACCCCTGGCAGTGGCGCTCAACATCCCGCTTAACTCCCGGCAAATAGAATCTGGCTAGGACCCGCTCCCGGGTCTTGTCCATGCCCAGGTGGGCCCCCAGGAGGTGGGTGTGGGCCATAGAAAGCACCTTACTAACGTAGAAACGGGGCACCACTAGCTGTTCCCTCACTCCCCCCTCCCCGGAGGCTACTCGATACAACAGACCCCCCCTGGTGCTGAAGTGCGGGTGTGGTGTGTGACTCACCGAGTCTCGGGCCTGCCCGTCATGAACCAGGACGTGGCTCCAGGCGTGCTTGAGGGTCTCATCCTGGAGCTGAGCGGTGGCGAACTGGCTGGGTCGGGACGAGCCTTCCCCCCCCTCTGGTAAGAAGTCCGAGAACTCAGTAAGGGGGGAGCTCTCCGGGTCTTCCGGTGGGTCTGGTTGCTCGGAGGCTGTGAGGGTCTCCGGGGTGTCGGGGGTAGGTTCCGGTGTCTCGCTCCGGACTCTTATAGTGGCTCCGGGCCTTCCTCCTCCCAGCCGCCAGGTGTCCCCCATCCCGCTGATTGGGGGGAAGGACCAGGTGCTCTCCGTCGCCGGCTGGTGGGTGGGGGTGGTATACCCCGTCCTTCACGGTCCCACGGGACCGTTCAGGCCGAGGCTTCAGGGGCGGGATGCCACAGCGTCTTTAGCGCGGATTGCAATTCTTATTGCAGCCTGCAGGGTTATGCGACAAACATACGGAGGGACGCGGTCGTTGAGCTCCGCCGCCCCACATTGCATGACACGTTAAACTCAACTAGAATCGCCACCATCAATTTGATATCAACAGAACAAAAATAGTCGGAAAGCCTACAGAAACTATAGATAGTTAATGTGACAATCACATTATTAAAAATAAACTTGGAGCAATGATTTACTGAGGAACTCTTTTTTTGGGAGAATGCTTTTGCAGGGAGTTCGCCGCCCCACCTGCCCATACGGCACGCGCCTGCTATAAGGTGTTCCAATCTTAACTTAAGTCTTTAACTATGATGTTTCTGTAATACACAGCCCTGCTCTTTTCTAATTATTATAATTTCTTCATAGATAGACGGTTGATCAGCATTACCTCAAGAATGTAGTCTCTCTGCCGCGCCGCTTGCTTCGTTCGTTTGGAGGACTCTCGCGCCTTCCTTGTATTCAAAATCAGTGCCGGCGGGAGTCTCGGGGAGGGGGGGGAGGGGGCAGGCGGGATGGGGCAATATTTCCTGGTTGCATTCACTTGCAGTCTGACTTTTGAAACTCGCTTTTGTAAATATCTTGTAAAAGCCAAAAAAAAAATAATAATGAGTTTTGCGCTGCCAACTGGGGTGGCAGCTGGGGTGGCAAGGCTCTTTTTAGGGTGGCAGTTGCCACCCCATGCCACCCCAGTAGATCCGCCCCTGCATGGTTGCTATGGTGGTTGCTATCGACCAGCCCCTCTAATCCTTACATGGCTCTAAAAACCACGCGGCAAAGGAGCTGCCGTCCATTGTGTTGTTTTTGTCGTAAACTAGGGTCCGATGGTTAAAAAATAGACAGATATTCCAAGGTATCCTTAAAAGGCAGCTTGGATGTTTTTATTTTCTGCAGTTTAGACTTCTTCTATAACCTATTTTTGAAAGCAAAACACCAAGCTCAATGATTTAATGAGGCAGGGTTATTTGAAACAATTTATTAAATATATATTTGTGAGAGGTCATTCCTTCTCCTCGCTTGCAAGATTTTGGCCTGAAGTTCTTCCCAGACCTACACCCTAGCCATCCAACACGCATATCTGAGAATCAGGCTTCTCTTTAATAATGACAAAAAGTTACTAGAGAAATACACATTAACTTTTTGTTATCTCATAAGCGGCGTGGTGCCGGCTCCTTTTGACCTTTTGACCCCAGACTTCAAAAACGTGGCCACAGGCCAGCTGTGTCTACACACCTTAAGCCACAAATGTACACCTCCATCCCACAAAAAATGGGGACTAGAAACTAACCTCTGTCTTATGTACATTTACTGTACTGTTGGAGGTCACGCCCCTTTTCCGGCCTTTTCGAGATAGCTAGGGAGGCTAAAGTGTTTACACACATTTCCCGGGGCCCCGAGAACGACATATCCGAGATTTGGAGTTCTAGAGATCCGAGTTTTCCCAAATGGACTGTCATTTGGACAAAGCCCCTCAGGAGTGTTGCCTGCAAGACCTAATGGTTCAGAATGTGGTGGAAAAACTGTTTTTGAGATAGGAAGGTCCTACCGCCCTGAAATTTGAATACCTTATTCTAGGGCCTAACTGGGACCTCCGCACCGAAACTTGGCCCGGTCGGACCCTGAGGGCAGGAAGGGGGGGCCCTTCCTGCCTGAAACTTGGCCCAGTCGGACCCCGAGTGCAGGAAGGGGGGGCCTGGACTTTCATAATCTTCGCTCGGTGAATGTGAAGGATGTTTGGTCGGATGTTATGACGAAGAATCATAATGTGAATGGGAATATTCTATAAATGTCTTGATATCATCTTTCGTCTCAACACTTCTGTTACAGCCGCTTAAAGTCTCAATCCGAGAACCTTAAAATATGAATCAATCCATTAGAAGTATGAAAATATCTTCCCGGTGGCGTAACGGGGCAAACAAGGTGTCCTTTGACATCTACATTTCGAGGCGATTGCAACAGTGCCACACATGATCATATTTGAATATGATTCGGGGTAGTAATTAGCTGTCGATTTTGGAGGCCTTTATCAATAATGACCAGCTATAGATTTGCTTCCCGATGGAGATTTTTGACAAATTACATGTTATTTAGCATCTACACGTTAAGCTGAGTCCAATGAGATCAAGCTCGCCCTCTTGCTACACCGAGATCATGTCCTAGACCTAGGTGTACCATGTAAAATACATGTTACCATTTGCTAGAGTGTCATGCTGTGTGTCATTGGACTCAGCTCAACGTGTAGATGCTAAATAACGCCCTCTTACGCCACCGGGAAGATATTTACATGCTTCTGATTGACTAATGAATTGATTCAGCTATTCCCCCAGAAGTCTGGGGTCAAAAGGTCAAAAGAAGCCGGCACCACGCCGCTTATGAGACAAAGTTAATGTTTATTTCTCTCATAACTTTTTGTCATTATTAAAGAGAGGCCTGATTCTGAGATATGCAGGTTGGATGGCTACGGTGTAGGTCTGGGAAGAACTTCAGGCCAAAATCTTGCAAGCGAGCCGCTGGGTGCAGGTGCAACGAGATGGAGCACTTGCTGAGTCATTTCCTGGAGGGCTGGAGCCACAGGTTGAAGCGTATGCGTCCTTTGAGACCCCCTTTGATATATAAGAGACCTCAAAGTACAGCTTACTTAAATGTTGTCGACCTGCAGTCACCTATTGCATCACTTCCTTTAGGGCTTCGGCCTCCTAATTGATCATTGTAGTATAATTGAATGCCCTCTTTCATATATATGATACCTCCACCACTGGGACGTGGCAACAATTCTCCAAATCCATATGGGGAGGGGGGGGGTGATGCTTGTGGACAGTAGGGTTGTACACTAGACATAAATAGGAAGCAAACTAAGGAGAAGGAATGACCTCTCACAAATATATATTTAATAAATTGTTTCAAATAACCCTGCCTCGTTAAATCATTGAGCTTGGTGTTTTGCTTTCAAAAATAGGTTATAGAAGAAGTCTAAACTGCAGAAAATAAAAACATCCAAGCTGCCTTTTAAGGATACCTTGGAATATCTGTCTATTTTTTAACCATCGGACCCTAGTTTACGACAAAAACAACACAATGGACGGCAGCTCCTTTGCCGCGTGGTTTTTAGAGCCATGTAAGGATTAGAGTGGCTGGTCGATAGCAACCACCATAGCAACCATGACGGTCAAGAGACTGGATGCAACCCCGTTGAAAAAAATAGAATACCACCCTACACACTGAGGAGAATAATGATATTTAAATGATTATGACCATGAAGTCTTCATTTGCATGGGTTTACATTTTGTTCTGTGTAGCATGGAAAAATCTGAGAAACACTCCCATTCAGAATGCATTGGTTTACATTTCGTTCTTTGGAGCAGTTATTTTTATTTATTTTCAGTTTTTGTGGAGGTGCTTCAAAGATGCAAATTTTTCTGCAATATTCCAAAATCCAATGGAAAAACCCGTTGGCTTTTTGTCAAGGGAAACCCAGGTCGACGCTCACTTCCGGGTTGGCCAACATACGTCATCCCTCCACCACTCTATACTGTAAAAACACATGTTCAAGTTGAATGATAATGCATGAATCTATTCATGCTATTCATGACAATTATTTTGGCCATGGTGGATCCAGATCTGTTCCGGAGCATTTCTGCACCTCGCGCAACAGCGAAGGGTTGCCAGGTCCTGCCTGCAAAAAACGTCCTGCCCACATACCGTTTAAAATCCACCCAAAATGTCCTAGAAGCAGCCCAAGTTGTTGTTTTAGCAGCGAAATGCATTGTGTGTGCGTGTGTGTGTGTGTGTGTGTGTGTGTGTGTGTGTGTGTGTGTTAGCGTGCGTGCGTGTGTGCGTGTGTGTGTGTGTGTGTATGTGTGCTTAGCACGCTATTTTATGTTGAAATGCAACGTAATCCAGTGTTCACGAAAACGTACACTGTCAACGTATGCTTTCGGCGACTGGGTTGGCTCTCAGATAAACGTGTTTCTAACAAGATGATATTGTAGCGTCACAGGGTTTGGGAGGAAGGGGCGGGCCTTCTGAGAGGGGGTTCCGGGGGTTTCCTTCCGGGCGGGAGTTTTGGTTGTTGTAGTTTTCCGGTGGAGCTGTGCCTGCCTGTCCGATTGTGGAATCCAATAAACCTGCTAACAAGCTTACTTCGCTCAATACCTCGCCTGTGGTTATTACAATATCATTAAAAGTTACATAAAGTAACGGTTTAATAACACAAACGCAGGAAACACGTGAGCTGCTAGTTTAGCGAAAGCAGCGTCCCTAGCAAACTGACGTTGTTGAAACATACGAGCGGGCCGATTAAATCTTCCTAATAACTATAAAACTAAAGATCAGACACAATCAATGACTGAAGATTATGCAAGTAAAAAGTATATTTCTCGCTAGAAATGTTATTAGAAACACGTTTAACGGTGAATCGATCCTAAAATATTGCATTTCCCATTCAGATAATAAAGATTAAAGAGCCCATGCCATTAAAATCACATTTTTCCTATTGTTTGTTAAATAACATAAGTCTGAATAAGTTTGTGAGCTGTGGTAAGTTTGAAATATATGCCGTTTGTCTGCTGAATGCAATAGGCAATGAAAGGAAAAAGGCAGAAGAAATTAGCCGATCTGGATAAGGTGACACTGTGACGTAGCGTTGTCAAATTATTATTCATGGCCCTGCCCACTTGGTTGGTTCAAGTTGGTTCACCCACAATAATTCTGAAGGAGTCGTGATTGAGCTAGTGCTAAATGCTAATACGTGTACGGTAGTTGCTTAGTTCGTAGTAACAGGCTAGTTACAGAATTTTGAATGCAATGGCAGAACGACATCGAAGTACATGAACTGCGACATGCCGCCGGTTGCCGCGAGGCACCACCGCCGCGAAGCACCACCGCCCGGCAGCGGGCAGCCGGGCGGTGGTGCCTCGCGCCGGCAGCAGGCAGCGTGCGGTTCTGTCTACTACAGATTGATGTGGAAGTGGAAGAACCAGAGACGTCGGAGAACCCGACGAAGTCCTTTGTGATTCATTATATCGTCTGGACGTGCACACAGCTTTTGGCCGTGATAATATGTATTATTTGATATAGATATCTATGTATTATATTATATTATGTAGATATAGAGCTCCAGGACTGTAACGCAAGTGTCGTACACTTCCTTGTTATTTGGATAACCGTTCTGCTGTTGGTGTGATGGCGCATAACACGTCGGACTCTCGTCTCTGGTATTTCTACAACGAGACTCGTAGTGGGGGTTATCTCAGCCATGGTTGAGAATGAATTGGGGGAAAGGAACTTTGGCTTTGACTCCCTGAAGTAGGCATGAACCACGACATGGAGGAGAAAGGGATTGTTGACCGCGGTCGTCTCCCGCCGGAGCCTCGCTGCCGATGGACCACCGCCTCGGCTTCAGGAGGCGGTGATTAGCGCTGACCGCTGCCGAGGCGGCGGGAAGCAGGGCTCAAGCGGGATACATTCGCGGCCAACAATCCCCTTCTCCTCCATGTCGTGGTTCATGTACTTCAGGGAGTCAAAGCCAAAGTTCCTTTCCCCCAATTCATTCTCAACCATGGCTGAGATAACCCCCACTACGAGTCTCGTTGTAGAAATACCAGAGAGTCCGACGTGTTATGCGCCATCACACCAACAGCAGAACGGTTATCCAAATAACAAGGAAGTGTACAACACTTGCGTTACAGTCCTGGGGCTCTACATCTAAATAATATCATATAATACATAGATATCTATATCAAATAATACATATTATCACGGCCAAAAGCTGTGTGCACCTCCAGACGATATAATGAATCACAAAGGACTTCGTCGGGTTCTCCGACGTCTCTGGTTCTTCCACTTCCACATCAATCTGAAGAAGACGCGGTCGTTTGAGATTCATAATAGCCTATCGTCTGGAGGCTCACACAACTTTTGGCCGTGATAATATATATTATATATTATGATATAGATATCTATGTATAATATGGGTTTCTAAGAGCCATTGCGATACATCCACCGTAAACAGCGCATGGTACCGTGGCTACAAGCTGCTCAGGGCCAGGTGATAATATATATTATATATTATATGATATAGATATCTATGTATAATATGGGTTTCTAAGAGCCATTGCGATACATCCACCGTAAACAGAGCGCATGGTACCGTGGCTACAAGCTGCTCAGGGCCAGGTGATAATATATATTATATTATATTATATACTGTAGATATCTATGTATAATATGGGTTTCTACGAGCCATTGCGATACATCCACCGTAAACAGAGCGCATGGTACTGTGGCTACAAGATGCTCAGGGCCACACCCCCACCCCCCTCCTTGACCTGCCTTGACACGCCCACCGTAACCAGAGCGCATGGTACTGTGGCTACAAGCTGCTCAGGGCCACACCCCCACCCCCCTCCTTGACCTGCCTTGACACGCCCACCGAAACAGCGCGTTTGGGGGAAGCTCAATGTGCGACTGGTTCGGAGTGGCTGTAACTCTGCACCGCGGCTGAATTTCGGGGACGTCTTTGAATACTGTGTTTGTGGCCCACTAATACCTATATTAAAGCATCCATACAATAGCATGGCATGGGATCTTTAATAAAGATCATACACATTCACTGACTGAAGATTATGCAAGGAAAATGTACATTTCTCACTAGAAATGTCATTAGAAACACGTTTAATGGTGTATCTGTCCTAAAATATTGCATTTCCCATTCAGATAATAACGATTAATATGGCTACGTAACAATTTCACCAAATGCTAGGAGAACATATCGCCCCCTGTTGGTGCTATTCCCCCATTCATTTCGAATGGAGAAGGACGCGTGTTCAGGGTGACGCTTTGGTCAGGCAAAGCGTGACCCTGAACACGCCTTGCGATGTGGACAGACGTATCTACTGTACGCCTTGGCGTGATACCGGGAGAGGGTTAGCTAGGCGCGTCCCGAGCAACCACGAGCGTCCCCGAGACTTCAGAATGTCGTTATTTTCATGACCGCTAGAGGCGCTACCTTTTGATACGCTCCAGTGGGTCGTAATTTGGGGCGGTACAAACGACCGATGCAGTCGTATTTTCTAGGAGGACAGGCTGGACAGGACGGGAGTTTGAGCAGTGGCGGCTGGTGAATTTTATTATAGGGGGGGCAGAAAGTTTGTAAACCAAACCCCTGTAGGGGGGTCTGGGGCCCTCCCCCCCGAAGATTTATTTGTGCTTTTCACATAAAAACGAAGCATTCGGGTAGCCTGGCTCCGCCCGCCTAAGTACTTCCGCTCAATTTGAATTTCCCTTCAGTACTACGTCTGGACCTGCTGTATGTAATTTGGTTTTCTGGCGCCGCCACAGCGGCGCCCAATCAGCGAACAGAGGGCGTGTCTGAGAACAATGACGATAAAGTCGTGCGCCAGTTTGAGTTGTTGTTGTAGGTCGGTAGTTGATTTACAATGTGCAATTTTTCCCTGATAAATTAAATTCGACTAACAAAACCTGCAGCTGTCCTTGACGGACATTTTCGTGCAGACGCGCAAGGTGTTTGGTTTGTGTACAACCTGCGCGTGATTCCCGGCGCAGGACATACGTCAGAACCAAACGTTAGCGATTGATTATGGCAGATCCAGAGTGGCACTGGGCAGATCCAATCATTTTAAACTTCAACAGACACCCGCCTTCAAGTGAGTTAACGTTTGTCAATTGATTGGGTCCAGACTCTCTGTACAAATGAAATGAAATGAAGTGAAGTACGAGAGTCTGGTAGAACCAGGCTAGCATTCGGGTGCATTCTGACAAAATAATAAAGACAAAATAGAACATTTCCTTACAAAGACGAATGGAGCCGGGGAACTAAGTTTTTACTTAATCTATTTGCCTTGTAGAATTCAGCAAGATTAAAAGTGCAAATACATCAATAATAATTGGAAATTACCGGTATACACAAGTTAACATTCTCTCTCTGTCTCTATCTGTATGTGTGTTTGTGAGAGAGTGAGAGTGAGAGAATGTGATTCTAAAAGGGCTGAGTGTGTTACGGACAATCTATTGTGTTGGTAACTTCACTCATAAATCTATCTACAGTTAAGTACGCATTTAGACAAATACGATAAAATATCAATATAATATGTGCAACCTTTTATGTGTGGTTGTTCAAGACACACTGAAGACATGATGCCACCATAGGTTTGCAGAGAACTATATACAATATGCACACTGAAGGCATGATGCCACCATAGGTTTGCAGAGAACTATTTAGAATATGCACACATGAAGGCATGATGCCACCATAGGTTTGCAGAGAACTGTATACAATATACACACTGAAGGCATGATGCCACCATAGGTTTGCAGAGAACTAGACACAATATGCACACTGAAGGCATGATGCCACCATAGGTTTGCAGAGAACTATATACAATATATTTCATTTCCAATTTTTTTTAATTGGATCGTCGACTAAAAGGAACTTCTTTGAGAGACGAAACGGAATTGCGCAGATTAGCAGCCATGTTGAAATCAGCAAGTGACTTGATCGAAGATATCCCTTCACGCTCTTTGCTCGGTTACGTATGACGCAAGCACGT